>NC_054388.1:40980827-41280827 GCF_017654675.1 Xenopus laevis | reverse complement strand
TGTTATAGCCTTACTGTAAACTGACTGTAGTTCCGTTGTGTATTCCCCTTATTGTCATGTACCTGTACACATGAAAGCCTAACCTAGAATAGAATATCGTATTTATCCTGTGTTCTGAGAAGTGTGCTCTGATTTGCAGGTGTGTTCTGGGTAACACTACTATCCTGGCTGAGTTTGCTGGTGAAGAGGAAGTGAATCGTTTCTTGGCACAAGGACAACAACCGCCCCCGACTTCTAGCTGGCAGTCTAACACTGGGAATAGCCAACCCCGTCTGGGATCTGGAGGGGGCTCACATACATTAGTGCGCAGTGATGCTGGACACTGGAACCCCTTATGCCTTGGCAGCAAGGGGAACAATGATCTTCTTTGGGGCGGAGTCCCTCAGTACTCCAGCAGCTTATGGGGCCCGACCGGAACAGAGGATGCAAGGATCATCCGCAGCCCAACTCCTCTCAACACCCTCCTGCCGGGAGATCTGCTGAGTGGGGAGTCCATCTGAACATTCTTACGGGCGCATCGATCCAACAACATATGAAATCATCAGCACTAACAAAGAATATGAAACAATATGGAAGCCTTCCCAACATGGCTCAGAGAAGAATCCAGTCTCACCCGGCACTAGCCTTCTCTCCATGCAGTATCTTCTCTAAGTCACCCTCCCCACAGCACCCTTGTGAACTGTTGAATCTAACAGTATGGGTCGAATGTGAGCGGGGGAGGAAGGATTCAGGAGAAATTAGAGGAATCTGAGTTACTCAGTACAGTCTGACAAGTAGTCTTTTTGGCTATTTTTTTTATTTTTTTTTAAGTTTCAGAAGTGTTCAAAGAAGAAAAAAAAAATCAAGCTGCTTCTGCTTAAGGGCACTTTCCACATGGCAGGGCTGAAGTAGTTTACTTGGAGTGTAGTGGGTTTTGGAGGGGTGGGTTTTGAAATCCTATCTTTAAATGAGCCTTGGACTTTTATGCACATGAGGCAGGGCCCCATCAATCAGAATAGGGGAGGAGCAAAAGAGATTTTGTGTATAAACACAGGTTTGTGTGCACTTGCAGCTAAATGTAGTATTTGGTACAGAAACAGGCCTGACTATACAGAAGGACCCGAGGATCCGGTTTAATCACCCCATGGATCTGCCTATGCACATAACCTTCGTCCAGAGCTTCTGCCCATGCCTTTCCATTTTGTTTCATCTTCTGAACCCCACTTTTTTTACCCTCCCTTCCAAGCACCATATCATCTGATTAGATATACTTGAATCCAGCAGATGAAAGCTGTTCTTTAGTTCTTATCAGGGTTGAGAAGGTCTTTGTGGACTTGTTTCAACAAGATGAGAAATGGCAAGTCCCCCCCTCTTTATTTCCCCCCCACACACTTTATTTGGCATTATATGAAGATAGATATTTTTTTTAGTGGACTGTGTTCTTAGCTCGGGAGTTATTACTGTCTATATTTTTGTTTGCTCCCATGGTTTCTGAATCTTTTTGAAATGAAACCAAGTCATTTATGATAGGCCGAGCTATCATAGTGAGTAAGCTTTATTGCTCAGTGTTAAGTGACTACTGGTTGTGAAGCCTGGGCCTTGTTATTACTAATGTCAAGGGGGTTGGTTGCAAGTTTCACCCAAGAAACAACATCTTTTAACTTGATTTAGTCAAGTTAAAATCATTGCAAAATACAAAGGTATTTGTACCCCTCTGCAAATCAGTAGAAACTCTGTGGTAGCTCCAAATGTTGCAATGAGCTGAACAGAATACTGTCATAAACGTGGAGCAGTCACTAGTTAATACTGATCAATAGTGCGCCCCAGTGTACAAATGTAATGGGGTTTTAGAAGCTTTGGAGAATCTTGTGTTACTTTGGAGAGCAGTGTTACCCCCTTTCATAAAATGTAAGGATATTAGAATCCTAATTCGTGACCATATATACAGGTCATTGAACCCTAACTTATGTATTAGAGTATACTAATATCAATATATTGTATGGGGTACAGTGAGTCTTATAACGCAAACAAAATCACTGAGTAACCTTTATAGTGATATAATACACAAAAGCCATGAATATCTTGTAAACTATATCCTTATAAATGGTTTGTGATGTCATCACTTATAAACAGTGAGTAGTGATGTCATTTTTGTCACACGACTCACTAAAACTTGAGTCTTATAATAAATAAAGTATCCCTTGTTGGAAAATATGAGGATATTAGAAGTAACCTCGGAGTTCCATGACCTTCGGCCTTGTGCTTTAATATGGGCATGGAACTCCTCGGTGACTTATAATATCCTTATATTTTACAATAGGGGGTACTTTATTCCCTATATATTTTACATTAATAGACCATCATCATTGATTTCTTTATCACCAGCAAGTTAGACAGCACTTTACAATCATACATAACTAAAATGGGTCTTGCAGTGATATAACAAGGTTTTAAGAATATATATATGATAAAAGAGCCCTGGTCATAAGAGCTTACATTTAAAGGTCAAATATTTATATATTACTAAGAAATGCATAGGAAAGGGACGTTATAACGATTTATTAACCATATTTACGTGTAACTGGTCACATGGACATATTTATTTAAAACATTGTACGTTGAGAGAGAAACCTTCAAAGAAAATAAAATACATGTATCCTGTAATATCTAGGGTAAACTGTTAGTTACTCCACTAAGGGACCCCGATGTGAGTTCATTAAAGGGTATCTAAACCTGAAATTTCCTCTGAGCACTTTTGCAGTTGACCAGTTCTATTTTTAGGTATTTCTGGAATATTAGTGCTGCCTGAATAAGTCTGGGGCCTTTAGGAGCCAGGAGCCTAGTATTAGCAGTCTAATCTGCTAATATCTTATGTAGAATATGCATAGAAGAATAATGTAAATTGCAAAACTGATCTTAACTAGGTATACATCAGAGTATTTTTTGGCTTCAGATCACCTTTAAGCATCCCAATGTAACATAAGATTTCCAGGCTTCTACAAACCCTGCTGCTGTTCTAATCCCAACGGGCAATTTGCCATTTCCCAGCTCCTCCTCTACCACACCCATTCCGATTAGAATGTTTGCAAAAGAACAGTTCAATGGCTGCACTAGTCCTTTTGGTCGTTCAAAGATTCTAGGTATACCTACTCATCTGCCATTCTGTGCTCTCTTTTTCCAGAGAAGAAGGGGGGTGTCTTTCCTAAACCTGACTATCTTTTGAAAGGTATTTTTCTTTTTATCGTATTTCATGCTTTTAGGTCAGTTCCCCCCCCCCCCGTTTTATCACCTTTTTTAAAATTTGCACTGAGACTTTCAGCTCCGTGGTTATCGCAATTGAAAAAACAGAGGGGCAAAGCTAACACGTATCCATGTTTACTCAAGGACCTGTTTGTCAAAAAGAAAAAACATTTAAATGACACCTTATCTCTGGTGTAAAATTTTTTTTTTTTAAATTAAGTGTCTGCCTTTCCAGCGACTCATCTGTGGCGAGAATATTACTGGAGACTTGCGCAGACCTTACCCCGGCAGTGCTCCAGCAAATGTACTATCCAAGCTGCAAACTGAGTGCTGTATCCAGGCAACAACACTGCATCTTCTGAACTGCGGATAAAAAAAAGCAGAAGCCTCTCGCGGCACTAACCTGTTTACAAACATTATTGTTTTATCATATTCTGTGTTTTCTGCTTTTCTTCAAAAAAAGAAAAAAAAAATACTAAGAACAAAAAAAAAATAGAAAAAAAAAAAATACTTCCATTGAATTTCAAAAGTCTATTTTCGATTCTGAATAGAAATTCCTTTACATCTCGGGGAGCGTACCAGTGTTTTATATGTATTCAAAGAAAACTTAACTTTAGCCATTGCTGTGCAACATTATATTACATGTTTTTTTTTTTGGGTCAAGCATATTTTTCCCGGATTTTTTTTTTAAATCACTCTCTTGCACATGGTGGATATATTTACTCAGGAAAATGGGACATTTCCAGGAGAGTAAAAAAAAAAAAAAGCCACACAACCATTTCATTGTATTTTTTAGAAAAAAAAAAGAGCTACACAAAAAAAAAAAAAACATAAAATATGAGAGAAAAAAAGATGAAGAAATTTCCCAACTCCAAGCACTGAGAATATGGGGGTGGGGGGTCGGCTGAACCAGAGGAAGACAAATGATTCCTGTTTGTAGCAGTTACATATTAACCAAATAATGGACTTGAAATGTTTCAAGCTGTATTCGTTGAAAAAGGAAAAAAAAAAATATTGGTTTATGTTGAAACACAAACGATGACTTTCTGGGGGGAAGGGTTCTTGAAGGAACAAGGCGCCTTCTACAGCTGTGGGTGGGAATCCTGGAGCTCTATATGGAAAATATACAACTTGGGTGATGTTGAACGGGATTGGTTGAACGTATGGCGGGAGATGGATTTTTTTGGCGAGAGGGTACAAGAAAGGGCAGTTTTTGTACCCAGCAGGATCCTGACCTATGCACAAGCCGACACCGGAAGCTTTTTGTTTTGGGGGATGGTCAAACCATATTCTAACTGCCCCGGCAATTCTTGTCTTACCCCCTTCTATTTACAAGACAGGGAATAGAACTTTTCAGACAGTACAACCTGTGTATTTCAAGTAAGTTGGGACAGAATTTTTTTTTTTTTTAATGAATAATTGTTTGTGTATTACTTCATAATGCTACCTCTGTCTGCCATATACTGCCCTTCAAAGGGCAGAGGAACAGACTGTGACCTGGAGAGGGACAAGCCTCTCATCTTAACTTCAGAATTCGCTTCTTCTGTTACAGGCACTGGGACAATCCTTAGTTACCCTCTCACCGGGGCGATCAGATTCTCTCCAGCACCGGACATTCTGTTTTGGCTTTTATGTCTCCACTTTGCACACCAGAGAGGACAGACAGTGTTCAGAAGGTTTACAAGAATTTATATATATATATATATATATATATATATATATATATATATATATATATATATATATATATATATATATATATATATATATATATAAAATGCAGACGGTCTGAGGTTCTCTCCCTGAGCGGGGGAAATGTTTGCCTTGTTATTTTCAACCGCCTTTCTTTTGGAGGCAAAAACGGTCCCAAAGATGAATATGTTTAAGAAAAATAATGCATTTTGTGGCTCTTATATTGTTAACTCTGGCTGCAAAGAGGGTTAATACACTTGTCCTACTGGACAAGCACATAAAATTTCTCAAATATTGAAAACTGTGAGATGCTCTATGCTCTATCTCTGCAGGAATTCTTCCACAATTACAAAAAAAAAACCCTCTCCTCCAATAGTGTGCGCTCTATATTTGGGTAGGGGAGTCTTGGGAGAAGGTTGACTAGCACTTTGGTATGTGATGAAGCCCCCAGTAGATAATGATGATATGCTGCCTTGGCATGTTGTGGGGAGAGCAGTATGCAGGCAAACAAAAGGCAAACACACTTTATTCCATGCAACAAAAAAAATTATAAAAAAACAAAAAACAACTGATATATATCTATCACTGAAGGACACGGGAACCTCTCCAAATATTTGTCAGAACCATGTCGCCATCTTTGTGTGGTTTTCCTTTTCTTATTTCATTTCTGTTGGCTTTTAACAATGTCTAACGTTTGAGGTTCAAAGATAAAACTCAAAGATTTGTGTTTTTCTTTTCTCTCCTAGAATGTGTTTGTTAATGAATTGCACCAAAAGCTGCTTTGAAACAAAAAAAAAAAAATACAATGTTGAAGCTTCTTTAAAAAAGAAAACGTAATAAACTGCAGTTTTTGGGTTTCTTTGGCTGGTTGAATTTAAAGGTGGATGTCAATTGATTGCGGGTGTGAGAGCACGGGCATGGCACTCAGAGGGCTAATTATTAGGAATGCACCAAATTCACAATTTTATAATTTGGCCGAATCGGAACTCTTAATTTGCATTGACTTCAAAAATCATGAAAAAGGTTAGAAAGTTGTGGGATGATAAGGGTTCGGTTTAGCCAGGCACTATGTTTGACATAAGGCTCTGACAATGGCTCCATGTTGCCATCAAAGTAGCTCCCATAGTGAGGCTGCGTGTATTTCTTTAAGTTATAAATGACCGATTGTGAGGTCAGAACTCACCGTTTACAGTTGTGTTCAGAAAAATAGCAGTGTGTTTAAAAAGTGAATACAGATCAAAATCTTTATAATAGCTTTTATTTCCATACACACAAATGCATTGGCAACACTGCACATTCTATTCCAAATCAAAACATGAAGAAAAATGTATCAAATTTGTGTTTACAGAAAGCAAAGAAAATGGAATATTAGACATCTGTGTTGTATGGAGTCCACCAACTTCTGGCACCTGTTACATAACACAATTCTTCTGCATTTCTTGCTTTTGCCTCAGAATAAACATTTTTGATGTCACCCCACAAATTTTCTATTGGATTAAGGTCCAGGGATTGGGCCACTCCATAATGTCAATCTTGTTGGTCTGGAACCAAGATGTTGCTCATTTACTGGTGTGTTTGGGGTCGTTGTCTTGTTGAAACTCCCATTTCAAGGGCATTTCCTCTTAGGCATAAGGCAACATGACCTCTTCAAGTATTTTGATGTATTGAAACTGCTCCATGATCCCTGGTATGTGATAAATAGGCCCAACACCATAGTATGAGACACATCCCCATATCATGATGCTTGTGCCGCCATGTTTCACTGTCTTCACACTGTACTGTGACTTGAATTCAGTGTTTGGGGGTCGTCTGACAAACTGTCTGTGGCCCCTAGACCCAAAAAGAACAATCTTGCTTTCATCAGTCCACAAAATGTTGCACCATTTCTCTTTAGGCCAGTCAAATTGTAAGCTCTTCAGCGTGTCTTGTTTTCAACAATGGGACTTTGCGGGGGCTTCTTGCCGATAGTTTGGGTTCACATAGTCGTCTTCTAATTGTATCAGTATCACAGGTAACTTTACACCTTCTGTGATCTTCCTGGAGCTGATCATTGGCTGAGTCTTCTTCTTATTCTTCTCTCCCATTTGATTGGTCGTATTCCATTTCCTTCCACATCTCTCAGGTTTTGGTTGCCATTTTAAAGCATTTGAGATCATTTTAGCTGAGCAGCCTATTATTCTCTGCACTTCTTTATATGTTTTCCCCTCTCCAATCAACTTTTTAATCAAAGTCCGCTGTTCTTCTGAACAATGTCTGGAAAGAGCCATTTTACTCAGATTATCAGAGAGAAATACACTATAACCAACATGCACAACATTTGCTCCTTCCTTCCTTAAATAAGGGCCGTAATTGACACCTGTTTTATCACAGAATGAATGACCTCACTAATTGAACTCCACACTGCTATTATTTGGAACAAGCTATTATTATTAACACTGCTATTATTTGGAACAAGCCTCAATTAATGATTGTCATGACTGTTGGGTCTGTTGGATTTCTATTACTCTACTACTGTTAATTTTATTCTTTCTTATTATTGCATTACCTTCAAGTACCAATTGTATAAACCTGTAAACCAATATAAATCAAAGATGAAACAAAGAAGATTTTGCCATAGAAGATTTATTACACACAATTGTATGGACCAGTCGTGTGGATCCGCAATACCTACATGTTGCTGATATCAAGCCCATCTTTAACCCATGTACAGTATTTATACAATTTCAACATAACAAATGACCATATTCTCGAATTCATTGATGTTAACTTGGTATATTCTGATTAGGAATGTGCCTCGGTCAAAGGTTAATATGTGAAGATACACATAGGACTCCTTATAAGAAAAGCCCTGCTAAATTTGCTGAGATGTGAAACCCTTACAGTACACCTACTAGTAAATTATTTGCCATGTACAAATAGAATATCTACCAAACCCAGTGACTGATCAGGTAAGTGATGTTGGGCTACTATTATTATGAACACAATTATACATATACAGTTGTGTTCAGAATAATTCTATCCCACCTGTTTCCGTTCTGGTAATTTTGCCATTCTATCTTGCCAGATCCTGCTTGGAACTACCCTGCCAATTCGATCTCAAGTATTGTCATTCTTATCCCAAATCACATTTTATCCTGACAGTTCTAGCTTATTCTTTCCATTCCATACCACTATTTCTAGTGTGGTTACTCCTGCCAATCTATCCTTCAAACACTGGGGTCAGTCCCTATTTGACAACTTTATGTATCATTTCTGCCTGTCTCCCCAAGCTTGGTACCAACAGACAGAATTCAGGCCAAATGCTGGACCCAAGTTTATGTTAGGTGTAGCATCTTAACCAGAATGGGGCCTCAGAATTTCTGGATGGGGGGGTGCTATAATTTTCATCCTGTATGAACAGCTGCAGTCCAGGTGCATTATGGTCTGTTACAACGAAGACAGATACATAGTCACCCAGACACTATTTCCTAAAACTGGCCAACCAAACAGCAGCAATTGTAATGTGAAATCCTTGGCACTTCTATATTCACATTCCATGTATTTGTAGAAATCAGCACAGCCAGCAGATAGCACTGTATTCACACCAAAGGCCTGGCTACTCATACACTTGGCTGCTAATAGTTCATATAATTTTTTTTTTTATGTGTGAGCCACATTCAAATGTAAAAAGAGTTGGGGAGCAACACAAGCATGAAAAAGTCCCTTGGGGTGCATAATAAGGGCTGTGATTGGCTATATGGTAGCCCCTATGTGGTCTGGCAGCCTACAGGAGGCTTTACTTGGCACTATACTTAGTTTTTATGCAATTAAAACTTGCTTCCAAGCCTGGAATTCAAAAATAAGCACCTGCTTTGAGGACACAGAGCAACATCCAAGGGGTTGGAGCGCAACATCACTTGTAGTAGCTCACGAGCTACTGGTTGGGGATCACTGTATAAGCCGTTGCAAATCTCATACACATCTCACCCCAACTGGGTGCCTAGAGCATCAATGAGCAACCTACTGTATGTCCTCAAGCTGTTTCTCCAATGGTGCAGTCAGAGCACTGGTTTTTAGAAGCATTTTCCTGAGGGTAGGGCACCCATATCCTAATGAGAGAAGAGCGCTATGATTGCAGTGCTAGCAACTGCTGGTGGAGCTGTTCAATGAGTGAGTGTGAGAAGATCCATCTCCTGACAATCCTGGTGACAAGTTCTATCGGTACAGTGTCATGATGAGACTTTGCTTCCATTACCAGCTGCTCATCAGGAAGGTTTGGGAAGAATAAGAACTGCGCCCCCAGGTCTCATGTACCAGATGTGCCCCTTGGAGACATGATGAACCTCACAAGTGCCCGACTAGATGCCATATTGTAAGACACCTGCCCCATAGAAAGCTCACAGCAGCTTGAGAGTGTTGGCACCCAAATGCCCCAAACATCCCTGAGAAAATGCATCCTTGCCCCCCAAAAGTGATCATGTGACAGTTTCCAGGCTCTTCAGAATCATATTAAAGAGAAAGTTTGCATCAAAATGAACTTTAAACAGACCACAACATTCAAAGACAATTTGCATGTGTTATTTACAGTTGAAACAGCTACCCCTGTATTTGGTTGCTAGGGAACAATTAACCCGAACAACTGGACCTCATTTGATAAGCAATGAAAAGACAAGAATAGTAATACAATTAAAGACAATTTGATAACGGGTTGTCGGGAGTCAGTGGTTCCAAATAACCAGACAGTATTCAGAGTTGTCTGGTGGAATAGGAATTTGCTTGGTTGGTAGAATCAGATCCTAATTCTTTAAATCTGGGGGTCCTGGTGCATGTAACCTGAATGGCCACCTTCCAATCCCCTTGCATAGATTAGTTGAAGTACAGCACCACAAATCTTTCTTAGATAAAAATGCCTTGTACCCAGAATGCAACGAGGAGGTGACCAGACCAAAGGGCTTCTCAAGAAAGAAACCATGTGGATTAGAAGACTATAAACCTTTACTCCCCAGGGATTGACTAGGGAATACGATCTACAAGCCATTTTCCAGGTTTACTTGTTTTTAATTGTTTTTAACTTAGAACTTGGGCTAACTTGTGATTGTTCAACCATTTAAGAGTTAACGGGATATCACCTTGTGACATTGTCACAAACCTATTGAAAGCAGTTACAAATTTGTAGCAAAAAAAAAGACAGTAGATGGTGCAATATGTATCTCTATAAAAAAAACCTGTATTGTTTAGTGTTTGGTAAGCTTGAAAAAAGGCTCTGTGTAGCTTTAGCCTGAGACGTTGCTTATCTGGGTAATGCCAATGTTCCTAATAAAGGCATTTTTATCTAAGAAAGGTTTGTGGCGCTGAACTTCAAGTAATCTATGGGGGAATAGGAATGCCATGCAAAATCCACAATACTGAAAAATTGGTCTTCAACTTTTAAAATCCATTTATTCCCCCCATAAAACAACAATAGGGGGTTGGGTTGCTAGAAATGAAGGGTGAATAGAAATGTAAGTTCTCCTCATTTCAGAACCCCCCAAACATATTGCAGAAGAAATAGAGGTAGATATGTGCCATTTTATATATATATATATATATATATATATATATATATATATATATATATATATATATATATATATATATATATATATATATATATATATATATATATATATAGACAACTGCCAGCTCTCCCTGTCAGCCGTTGGTTCTAGTATGACCATCTTGTTTTGCTCTTCCACATTCTTCTTTTTAGAAACTCTAAGGGCAAGCACCCCCTCCAAAAACAATACAGTAAGCAATGGGATTCTCTACCAACAGATTATTAAACATCTTGGGGTTCCATTTTCCTTTGTGTCATAATCTACTGCTCATATTGTCATGGGATCTGACTCGAGCCCTCCAAGAACATCGGGAACATTACACTGGGAGTAGAAGAAGATGCATTATATTGACAGTAGAAGGGTGTACATTACAATGGCATGGACTATATCACACTGGGATTAAGTAAAATGCACTAGAGGTTTGGGGTTGTCCAACACATATACATTAGATAAGGGAACCCTTACACCCTGCGTCCCTATTTCTCTGCTGAAAGTTGCTTCCAACCCCCCCACCCCCCCACCCCATACAGTGGGAAGTGCCAGCCAATGCAATGCACAGTTCTTTACACCTAAAAACAACCTCAAACCTCTCATTGAGCTAATTGCATGCACCAAGGCTAAACTATTGGGGGGGCCAGTAAATAAAGAACCTATAATTCAGGGGTATCCAGCTTGTAGCCCCCTAGATGCTGGGAGTTACATACAGATATCACTGATCTATCACATAAAGTATTTGTGAATTAATAAATATTGTCTTTCAAAGGGCCCCTGGGATATGGAGGGCCCATGACAAATGTCTTCTCTCTCCCACCCAGGGTGCAACAGGAACGCAACTAAGTCTTTTGATCTGTAGATAATGTGCATTGGCTGTACTGACCTTTTCCCTGTTCAGATAGAACATTGAGGAGGACACTAGAATAGATCAGCCCATGAGTCAATTACATCAAATTCTCAGTCCTAGTATGTGACTCCCCCAACCAGTGAACTTGATGAGATCTCTGATGTCAAGTCGCTCGTGGGAGCCCCCTGACCTGAGCACAGATCCCTGTATTTAGTCTTGTATGGGCTTAACTTGCCCTTGATCAGCAGATGCTGCAGCTGTTGGTCTTGTTCATGGGGGGTTTATAGTTTTCCCCATTAGGGATGGTCTCCCTCCTCCTCCTCAGTGCCGGACTTAGCCGACTGGGCAAGTTGACCTCTCTGAGAACCTCGGTGAAGACTTCGGTCACGTTTAGATTCTCCTTGGCAGAAGTTTCCAGTAGTCGGTAGTTCCACTCCAGTTCCACTGTTGAGAGCGCCTCTTCCCAAGACACCTTCAGGTCGCCCCCCAAGTCCTTTTTGTTTGCCACCACCACAATTTGGGGGCTTTTATCCCCTTTGGCCTCCAGAATCTCCTCTCTCAGGTGCTTCACCATCTCGAAGGAGTCTGGGTCATCTGTGGTGTAGACTAAAGCAAAGGCGTCTCCACTCTTCATGTTGAGCTTTCTCATGGCCGGGAACTCGTAGCTACCGCTGGTGTCCAAGATCTCAATCCTCACCTGGGTGCCGCAGGTAGCCTCATACTCGGTGCTGTGCAACTCTTCCACCGTGCGCCTGTGCTTGGGGTCAAAGGTGTCCTGGAGAAAGCGACGGATAAGAGAAGTCTTGCCCACCCCAGCGGCCCCCAGAAACACCAGGCGGATCTGCCTCTTCTCCTTTGTGGACAGTGACATGGCTAATGAATTGGGGGCTTGGGAAGAACCTGATGCTGGGAGTCTGGAAACAGCATGTGTGTGGCTTCTGCCTCTCCACTATTTATTCATATTATTCTCTGATGCAGCCATGCTCCCCTCCAATCAGGTGCTGCCCCCTTCAGCTGGAGAGCGCTCGCTGTGTGTGTGTGTAAACAATGAGCCTTAACCTTTTCCTTCCTGGAACCCAACAGAAATAAACATTATATTCCTCTGCAGCTGCTGCCAATTGCCCATAAACCTTGTCACCAGTCCAAGGACAGAGATACGGAGTATGAGCTGGTAGATGGGGAATCAGGACTGTTCAACCTGCATCTCTTCAGCTGTTACTACAATTCCCAGAATCCTCAAGCAGCCCACAAACCACCGTGCCAGTAGAATTTATGAAAGCATAAATGGTGGAATGGAAGGGATTGGTGACCTACGCCCTAGTATGCATTAAAATAAATATTTGGAATTGTGAAAAGGCTTAAGGCAGAACTTCCATCAAAGGCTGTGCAAGGGGTGTAGGGCAATGATTTTTATAAGTTGGAATCAGTTGTAGGGGACCCACAGTGGTAGCAGGGCTGGAGTGAAGCAGATAATAAGGTGTGATGCTTCGGCTGCTGGGGAGCCCAGATGAGAATATAATGAACAGTACCATTAAAATATGCTGCCAAAGATGCCAGGCTGAGAATGTAATCGTAAGTGCAAGGGCACACAGTTGAGAATATAATACACAGTGACATGCTAAGAATATAATATATAATACCGGTGGTGCCCAGATAATAATACAGTGCCAGGGGTACCAGCCCTCCCCCTCAATAAACTGCTATTATGGACAGGCAGAAGGCACAGGAAGGTGCAGGTGCCAAGTGCAATGACTGCTCTGTTTGCACACAAGCTGCTCCTTATCTGAGAGCCCAGACCTGCCAGCACCCGGGCGGCTAATGTGCGAGTGATAAAGGGTTTATCAGACAGAGCCAGGGAGCTGCAGCCGGGAGATTATCAGAGACAAACCCCAGTGTAACCACAGTTGAAAGGAGGGGGGTGCAGAATCACTAGGCACAGAGACCAATGCAGAAGATTCAGCCTGTGGATCCATCATCAAAATGTCACCACTACAGTGATTACGGTTGCCACCTTTTCTCGAAAAAATACCGGCCTTCCTATATTTTAGATTTTTCCTCTATAAATAACATTGGCATCAAGCAACATTTTTACTGGCCAGGCCAGTAAAATAGAACCTTAACAGTGATACATCTCTTGCACTATCTATGCACCAACTCTCTGACTTGCACTAACTGCTCCTCCCACCTGTGATTGCAATACAACTGCCATTAAATCACTGTGGCTTTGGTTCCTGTGCCTTTACTCAGCTTTCTTATCTCAAGAACATTTCAACATTACATCACGAATGCGTCTCCTTTCTGCAGATTTCATTTTACCACACCAAAATAAAGACTTTTAATGAGACAATCAGCCGAAACTTTTCTTGATGCAGCAATAGTGTAAACATATTCTGTTAATGTCTAAACCACCCCAACTCATGAAGAATAATGTCACTAATTATCCTTCTGCCTGACTCAGAAACAATGTCAGGCTCCTCATTGCCACAACCTGTTGGATAAAAGCCATATATAAAAGCCATTTATTTTATGGTCAGCGCTACTAATATCTCTGTGTGTCTTCACCCTTAGGGTTGGGGCAGACGGCAGATTCGGGGAGATTTAGTCACCTGGCGACTAATCGCCTCTTCTTCTGGGCGACAATTTCCTGAACTGCCTTCTGTCTGCCTTGCGCTAATGCACTCGCGGCACTTCGATTTCCAAAGTCACCCAAAGTTTCCTCGTGAGACGAAATCTCCCTGAATCTCCTCATGTGAACTAACCCTAACCAGACTTCTCTTGCAGTACAATGAACCCTTTCTATGCTGAATATGAAAATCCCCTTTTCTCCAGCCTCTGTACATCTTTCTTTTGTGGGTTTGTTCAGCACCCGGTCATCATCGGTCAAGGTGAGGGGTGATAAGTTACCTAAGGGGTGATACATATTTTTACATTGAATGATGATACATCTGCCCAACAGAGATACAGCCAATGAGCTTCCTATTTGCAGAGTCTTTATAACCATATCTCAGCGCTGATCGATACACAACGGTTGGATAAAGTCGTTAGAGAAACGCGCTAGTGAATAGAAGCAGCAGATCAGAAGCAGAGGCCACTGATAGCATTATACAGAACCAAGATTTCATTGTTCAACAGGGACATGAATAACCTTCCATGTACTGGGAAACCAGATGTCAGATAGATGTTTAACCCCTACTTGTACAAATGGGTCGTGCTCTGAAATGTCATGCATGGAAGCCTATTGGTAGGGAGCGGAATGAAGACTAAACTAATAAATTGGGGAAATGCTCTGGGCCATTATTCCATTCCACATAGTACAGCTGCCTCCAACTGGAACCAAGCCAACGCAAACAGACTATTATATTCCATTACAGAATCATGTAGCACTGAGACCAGGCTGCCAGTATTATACATATTCTATTATCATTATATATTGCAAGTGTTTTTACTGTAAATAAGGGTATTTAGCTTAAGTGTAGTGTGAGTACATTCATAGTATAGGTAAGAAGAGAAAGTACAGTAGGGAAAGATGGAGACACTAGGTAAAGATAAAGACAATAGGGCATGATGGTGTCTGAGGCAGTGACTGTAACAAGATTGTTTACTGTAGGACAGTACATGGAGAACAGGTGGAGGCAGAAGGACAAGATAGAGACTGTAAGATAATATGGAGACAATAGAACAAATGGAGACAGTAGGGCAAGATGGAGACAGTAAGACAAGATGGATACAATAGAACAGATGGATGCTGTAGGACAAGGTGGAGACAGTAGGTCAGGATGGAGACAGTAGGGCCAGATGGAGACAGTGGGGCAAGATGGAGACAGTAGGAAAGATGGAGACAGTAGGACAAGATGGATACATATAGGAAGATGGAGACAGAAGGGCAAGATGGAGACAGTAGGACAAGGTGGAGATGGTAGGTCAAGATGGAGACAGATGGAGACAGTGGGGCAAGGTGGAGACAGTAGGAAAGATAGAAACAGTAGGTCAAGATGGAGACTGTAGGACAAGATGGATACATATAGGAAGATGGAGACAGAAGGGCAAGATGGAGACAGTAGGACAAGGTGGAGACAGTAGGTCAAGATGGAGACAGTAGGGCCAGATGGAGACAGTGGGGCAAGGTGGAGACAGTAGGAAAGATAGAAACAGTAGGTCAAGATGGAGACTGTAGGACAAGATGGACACAGTAGGACAAGAAGGAGACAGTAGGACAAGATGGAGACAGTAGGACAAGAGGGATACATATAGTGGAGGATGGAGACAGTAGGGCAAGATGGATACAATAGAGGAAGATGGAGACAGTAGAGTATGAACACACGGGCAGTGCCCTTCTCCTGCACTTTTCTGGTGGACAGACAGGAAAGATGAGGTGGGGGAGGAACATTTTATTGGTTGATTTGTGACTGCTGAGCTGAGGTGAGCTGCACTAATAAGGTGTGATATGATAACTATGTATAAATATATGAGGATAATATAATAATCTCTCTAATGCTTTATTTACCAGTAGGTCTTTCCAGCTGACACGAGGTCCCCCATTCAGATTAGAATAAAAGAGGTTCCACCTAAATATTGGGAAGGGGTTTTTTACAGTAAGAGCTGTGAAGATGTGGAATTCTCTCCCTGAATCAGATGTACAGGCTGATACATTAGACAGCTTTAAGAAGGGGTTTTAAGCAAGTGAGGGAATACAGGGTTATGGAAGATAGCTCATAGTACAAGTTGATCCAGGGACTGGTCCGATTGTCATTTTGGAGTCGGGAAGGAATTTTTCCCCCTCTGTGGCAAATTGGAGAGGCTTCAAATGGTTTTTTCGCCTTCCTCTGGATCAACTGGCAGTTAGGCAGGTTATATAAAGACTTAAAAGGTTGAACTTGATTGATGTGTGTTTTATTTTAACCTAAATTACTATGTTATTAATAAGGAAATACAGGTGCAACCACAGTGGGTCCCCTAGAATCAGAGGGCCCTGGGCAAATGCCCCTTTTGGCAGCCCATGAAACACATAGGGTGGATGTTAACCAAATGCCCCTTTTGCCCATTTATTAAAACGGCTCTGATTCCAGCGGTCGACAATTCCATCTTAACTATTGCTGTGCCCAATTCACTGGACGTCAGGCTGCTGAGCACATTCCCCTGAGTGTCTCACTACTATACAAGTAGATAGGCCTCTAAGGTTAATATTATTTCTCTGCTGCCTGTGCCATTTACCAACCATTTTATTGAATTTGGTCCAAACTTTACAGTTTGAGTCAATTAAAGTCAACAGAGAGCAGAACAGATTTTTGGCATTACTTTGCCGGTGAAAAAATGTCCCAAACCAACCTGCCCTCAGTATAAAGTAATATGCCTCCATTAATACCATCTAGTACCCACAACTGCTCCCTGCAGATTCTTTATAACCAGACCCAATTTATCCCCAGCAATTGCTTTATAATCTCTTTATATTACACTGGCCGAAAAATCCGATTAGTACAATCAGGGAACATTAAGCCTTTATTTCCCAGGATACTCTGCAGATCCACTCTGGTACCTCTTGCTGCTGAGCAGAACTTCTGAGGGGGTCACTTGAACCCCTTCATTCTGCTGAAGAATCATTTTCAGGCCCAAAATGGCCTTTAGGGGTTACTATGTAAACAGGCTCCTGACTGTCCCTGGAATGGCAACACAGGCAGAGAGAGACTCTACTGGGGTCTCACTCAACTCATTATCACTGTGGGGGTGGCCAAACCTGGGGAATAAATGTGTCGCTTAGTATTCTGCACAGAGATTATCTGCCAGCAGCCTGGCGTGGGGCGAGAAATTTAGCACAGTCTTCAGGGCTTTTCACTGCTTGTATATAGCACATTATATGAATATATAAATGTCATTCATATTCCTATTAAATTTTCCCCAGGAGCTGGGACATTTGGCGAGCGCTGTTTGAGCCTGTAGAGCTGATTTAGTAGGGTCGATTAGGACTTTAACTCTCAATGTTCTTTTTTCTAATATCAACCACAGGGAACACAGAAAAGGGATTAAATGGGATCTATACTCAGAGCTGGATCATGTGCAAGGCTCAGAAGGGCCCCCCATACATTCTTGGGGCCGACCAGGGCTAGATTGCTCAGTCACAGAACAATGTTGTCTGCTATACAGTATCACTCACTATCATAAGGGATAATGTACCCCCTACTGTAAAGTATAAGGATTTGAGAAGTCACTTAGGGGTTCTGGGACCATATAAAGACACAAGGCTGCAGGCTGAGTTATACAGGGAATTCTGAGTATCACTTGTGTATTATAAGGGGAAATGTAACCCCTACTGTAAATGATAAGGATATTAGAAGTCACTGAGGAGTTCTGTGACCATATAAAGGCACAAGGCTGCAGGCTGAGTTATACAGGGAACTCTGAGTATCACTCATGTACCCCCTACTGTAAATTATAAGGATATTAGAAGTCACTGAGGAGTCTGTGACCATATAAAGACACACGCTGGTTCAGTGGAGCACTTAATAGAGTATATGAACCACTGTGGCTATAAAGAGGGAAGTGTCCTACTTTCCCGGAATGACAGAAAAAGGAAATAACGGATACTGACAAGTGACCTTTCCACTGATGATTTTCAAACAGACAACTGCAGTCATTAGATTTTTGCAACGCTCTGAAATCCTGAAAGGAAATTCGCCCCCATCCATGTGCCACTTCCAGGCAACAATGGGACTTGCGCATCGGGCTGGTGGCATGTGAGCGCTGGCCTGCAAGCGTCAGCTTAAGAGCTATTTATATCAGAAGAAAGATGTCTATCAGAGTTAAATAGAAATGTACTTTCTGTGGATCTCCTCACCCAGCTCTGTGCATAGATAATGCATCTTATTATCATTAACTGGAAATGTGTTTTAGTACCAATAAAATCATTTCTATTTATTCATACCATTTTATTATTAAGGTGGTGAAAGTGGAAAAGGTCCCCACCTTTTTGGTATTAAAAATAGTGCCTATAGCGGGATATTTTTTATGTATATTATTTTCATTAACCCCTGCACTACCAGAGGAAAGGGTTACGCTGAAACAAAGAAGCTGCAGCAGCCCTGTGATTTGGGGGTTAAAAAGGACTCATGGAATCTAAATTTGTGCCTAAAAGCACAGAGATCTCCACAGGAACAGAAGGAAAATAAAAAGAGAGGACAGAGGGAGGAGAGAGACGAAATCAGAGGGTGATCATTTCCAGAGATAGAGGAACAGTGGCCAGAACCCAAAGGTGTCCAAACAGGGGGGACTGGGTTTCGACAATATTGGGATCTGGTGGAGAGAGTGTGGTGGGGGGGAGTGGGGAAAGATGGCTGTGCAGGTTACTGTGATAGGGTGAGAGGTAGCAAATGGGGACAAGCCAAGAATTGGGGTCACTATGTGGCTGAAACAAAATAACAGACCCAAAATCAAGTCCTTTGTCCCATATAAACAGCATTCACCCAGCATATAAACCCCACATCCCTTTAGTTGCACAGACACAAGGGGCAGGTACAGTTTATAGGGGTGTCTAGGGTGGAGGTAGGGTTGCCACCTGGTTGGTATTTTACCGGCCTGGCCGATAAAAATGATGGCTGATCCCAATGTTATTAATAGGGAAAAACGATAAATATATAGAAAGGCCGGTATTTTTTTCTAGAAAAGGTGGCAACCCTAGCTGGAGGTGAAGGGAATAATAATTCAGGCCTTTGGCCAGAAGATTTTATTGCAACATAGGCACCTCCCACATGTATTAGGCACATAAAAGCCACACGCTGGATGACTAGTTAGCAATGTACTTTATTGAGATACGTTCTGCATGGATGCACAGATATCGGCACAGTCTGCAGCAGGCATCCCATTTAACTGCCATGCAGGATGTGGCTTTAATATATGTCCGCTTATAGAGAGGTTTGGTGGCACTATTATCATCAGCCTTTCTGTAGGTTGCAGATGGTACATGAATAACATCTTGGCTTGTTCCATAGACTGTCAGCTCTTCAGACAACTCCCTCTGGATTCATGCTTCTGTCTGAAGTGCCAGTGCCCTGTTAGTTCATAATGAGGTGGGGGAATTTATAGGAATATTGATTTGGGGGTCCATTTATCCCAACATTTCCTCCCACTACCAGGCTACCCCATAAATCCAAGCAATCACATAATGTCAGTCTCTTATCTTGTTATCCAACAGAAAGTCCTTGTTAAGAGCAACTGAGTCATCTCATATCAAAGGTCATTTATTTACTGCCTCGAGCACATCAATTCATCTGTCTGCTCCAGACACATCTGTCTGTCTGTCTGTCTGCTCATCACTACAAATTAAAAGCCTGGCAATCCTTACACTGTGTAATAGCTGAGAGCAGTGCTCCCCAACCAGTAGCTCGTGAGAAACATGTTACAACCTCTTGGATGTTGCTCCCAGTGGCCTCAACAGGTGCTTATTTTTGAATTCCAGGCTTGAAGTTTTTGTTGCATAAAAACCTACAGAGGCTCCTGTAAGCTGCAGTTCACATAGAAGCTGCCAAATAGCCAATCACAGCCCTTATTTGACACCCCAGGAGCTTTTCAAACGTGTGTTGCTCCCAAAGTCTAACATTTAAATGTGGCTCCCGGGTGAAAAAGGTTGGGGATCCTTAGACATTTCAGAACAGTATATTTGTATTTATACATATTGGTGAGAGGTATCATATGTTTCCCTTCAAGGAGAACTAAACCCTTAATTAAAAAAACTCATACCCCCCTACCTTACATAGACCCCCTCCCTCCTCCCCTGTAGCCTAAGACCTATATGGTTATTTCTATTACAGGAATTAGGGACCTTAAAAGCAGCCTTTGTATTAATAAAGATTGGATTTAGGATCCCCGTGGGGCCCCTTGGATGTCACCCAGCAGCAGATTAACAAGGAGAATGAGAGCAGAATCCAATCTCCTGATGGAAGGTTCTCATCTGTCTCACAATGACTGCTTTTGCTTAAACCACCACCTCTCTACTATTATTAGGAGGTACTATGGAACTGGCTGTACGTACAGGGACTGAAGGCCCCAAATCCTTAGTATTGGTGCCAGGGGTGTTCAAGCAATGACAGCAAAGAGCGGTGTAGCCTGCAGCAAGCCAATCCACCGTATTGCAAGGCACACTATGCTCACAGGCTTTCCTTTTACACGTGGCTTTTGAATAACTGAGTTTTTATATTTGCAGCACTCGTCAGGTTGCTAACGTGTAATAGCCATAGCAACAAGGCAGCAAATGGAAAGAGACCATGGAAGCGGATAAATCAAAATGCAGTAATAACGCAGCCTCTCTGATTGCTGATAACACACACACAATGCAATGAGTAGGGCAGATCTGATTGCAAGATGATTGGCTGCAAATAGTAGGGATGGTTGGGGACAGACTGAAATCAGTTAACACTTGCATTGCTCTATAGGGGAATCTGGATGCCCAGAGTTGGCAGGACCTTGGGCATTGGGCTAACTACATAGGAAGCAAAGGGGGCACTAAGTGACCATCACTGGGCCCCATTTGTTCTGATAAACTTTATCCCTGGGAGGGTGTTTGTCATAGAAAGGGGAAAGCAGCAGAGAGAGAAGAAAAAAATGTGTCTGTAGTACTGGGGGTTAATGTACAGAAGGGTAAATGTGTAAACGATTTATCTGAGCTTCTCTTCTCATGCCCAAGTAATGGCGATGCCAGGGCAACTTCATGCAGTGATTGCTAACCCTTTCATTACCCTGTTCGGATGTGTTCCTGAAGGACACAGAGGAGTGGATATTTTTATTGGCTGAATACCTTTGGGATACAAGGGAGAGCAGTAAATACACAGAATTCTGCCCAGATAGAATCAGGACAATCGAGATAACACAGATTAATGGATATATAAATGCGACAGGCCCACGTTTCCCATAGCAACTAAGTGCCAGGCGGCTTTTTCCGAGAATTCAAATAAGTGAAATTAATCCAGAAGTACTGAAGCCGGAACATTCTAGGGATGGTTGGAAAATTTTCAGAATGAACCCGCAGATATAATAAGGGCTCTCTCATTAGCAGTGGCTCCTCATTATCTCTATAGGGAAAGCTCTGCAGTGCCACATTTCCTCTACTAGAGCTATTCACCCCCCACTGTTACTATAGGCACCATCTTTCCCTACTATACCTGCTATCCCACAGTCACACTCCCATCCCAGAGACTATTATCCCACTGTTACTATAGGCACCATCTCTCCCTACTATACCTGCTATCTCACAGCCACAGTCCCTTCCCAGAGACTATTATCCCCACTGCTACTATAGGCACCATCTCTCCCTACTATACCTGCTATCCCACAGCCACCTTCCCTTCCCAGAGACTATAATCCCACTGCTACTACAGACACCATCTCTCCCTACTATACCTGCTATCCCACAGTCACACTCCCTTCCCAGAGACTATTATCTCACTGCCATTGCCACTGGAATAAGGCTGTGATCCTGGCAAGAGAAGATTTCAGAGTGGTCTTTCATTCCTCAAGGTAGAGTTCATCAGCTACTTAATGAGCCCTTGTGATAACCTTGAGTATAAAGAGAACTTCGAGAGATGACTGGGGGCTGATGTTACATTGACATTAAGCTTTCTGTGACCTACTTACATTTCCTACTGATCCAATTCAATCAGTTTGTATAGTGAGTACATACTACATCGCGTGTGTGGCAACTGCATCATATTAGCCTTTCTAGACATGGAGATGACTTGCAAGTGACTAGCACACTGGTGGCAGTGCTAGATACATTAATTAGAGCAATAAATAAATATATATATATATCTATCTATCTATCATCTCTATATCTCTATCTCTATATCTCTATATATATATATATATATCAGTGCCTCAACCTTAGTTTGTTGATGTGTCCCCAACAAGAAGTGGGTACCACAGCATGACCACTAGCTGTCTCTATTCACCAATGAATGTCTTTGGTATCACTACAGCCTGACATACCTAAGAAGCCTTCAGTGGAGCACAAGGGCTACTCCAATCAAGTGGCCCAAGAATGATTAGGAACTGATTAGTAGGAATGTAGCGAACTGTTCGCCGGCGAACTTGTTCGCGCGAACTTCGACCGTTCGCGTCCGCCGAATGTTCGCGAACGTCGCGCGACGTTCGCATTTTGAGTTCGCGTTCGATTCGAATACAAATCGTTCGACCATTCGAATTCCTTCGACCGCTAAAAATCGAACGATTTCCATTCGTTCGAACGATTGTAAGCATTTGAATGAATGAAAAGCATTCGATCGAATGCTTCGATCGTTCGATTAAAATCCTTCGATCGTTCGATTCGAACGATTTTAGCGGGTGTTCGCGAACGTTCGCATTTTTTGCCGGTGTTCGCGAAAGGCGTTCGCGAACACCAAATCGGCAGTTCGCTACATCCCTACTGATTAGGCAGACCACAAAAGCTGCAATGCTTGTAAGTTTCTTTTATTTTTAATGGGTGTGACCAGGATCACTATCCAGGGGAACTATAGCAAAATAAAAATGGAATATAAGCTGCAGCTACTGAAAGAAGAAACTTTGTAAATACAATCAATTAAATATTCTGCATCATTTCTGAAATCAAGTTCATCTTTACTATTCCCTCTCTCAGCATCTGTTTCTCTTCATTCTGTCTTCATGCAGCAGTTGGGTGTCAGATGAATGATCCAATATATCTTATATATGGGGCTTCCTTTCCTAGCAGATGTATTAGAGCTCACTCAAATAACGGAGTTCAGCACAGCTATGGGATCTGTTATCCAGAAAGCTCCGAATTAAGATAAGGCCATCTCCCATAGGCTGCATAATAATAAAATAATTCAGATTTTTAAAATCGATTGACTTTTTCTCTGTGATAATAAAACAGTACCTTGCACTTGATCCAAATTAAGCTATTAATCCTTATTGGAAGCAAAACCAGCCTATTGGGTTTATTTAATGTATGAAAAAGTTTGGGAACCCCTCTCATCCTGCATAATAATTTACTCCGCTTTCAACAATAAAGATAACAGTGGTATATCTTTCATTTCCCAGTAACGTCTGAGTACTGGGGTGTTTTCTGAACTTTTTAGTGAAGCAATATTCAGTTGTATGAAATTAAATCAAATGTGAAAAACTGGCTGTGCAAAAATTTGGGTACCCTTGTAATTTTGCTAATTGTAATGTATGTAACTGCTCAATACTGATTACTGGCAACACCAAATTGGTTGGATTAGCTCGTTAAGCCTTGAACTTCATAGGCAGGTGAGTCCAATCATGAAAAAATGTTTTTAAGGAGGCCAATTGCAAGTTTTGCTTCTGTTTGACTCTCCTCTGAAGAGTGACAGCATGGGATCCTCAAAGTAACTCTCAAAAGTTCTTAAAACAAAGATTGTTCAGTATTATGGTTTAGGGGAAGGCTACAAAAAGCTATCTCAGAGGTTTAAACTGTCAGTTTCAACTGTAGGGAATGCTGTAAAACCCAGGTCTGGCAGGTCAAGAAAAATACAGGAGCGGCATATGCAGAGGATTGTGAGAAGGGTTACAGACAACCCAAAGATCACCTCCAAAGACCTGCAAGAACATCTTGCTGCAGATGGTGTATCTGTACATCATTCTACAATTCAGTGCAATTTGCACAAAGAACATCTGTATGGCAGGGTGATGAGAAAGATGCCCTTTCTGTACTCACACCACAAATAGAGTCACTTGTTGTATGCAAAAGCTCATTTAGACAAGCCACAGTCATATTGGAACTGGAGGAGACAAAATTTTAGTTAATAGGTCATAACAAAAAGTGCTTTGCATGGCGGAAGAAGAACACTGCATTCCAAAAAAACACCCGCTACCTACTGTCAGATTTGGTGGAGGTTCCATCATGCTGTGGGGCTGTGTGGCTAGTTCTGGGACTGGGGCCCTTGTTAAAGTCGAGGGTCGGATGAATTCAACCCAATATCAACAAATTCTTCAGGATAATGTTCAAGCATCAGTCACAAAGTTGAAGTTACGCAGAGGTTGGATATTCCAACAAGACAATGACAATAAACACACTTGGAAATCTACAAAGGTATTTATGCAGAGAGAGAAGTACAATATTCGGGAATGCCCGTCATAGTCCCCCGACTTGAATATCATGGAAAATCTATGGGATGATTTGAAGCAGGTTGTCCATGCTCGGCAGCCAACAAATTTAACTGAACTAGAGAGATTTTGTATGGACGAATGGTCACAAATACCACAATCCAGAATCCAGACACTCATCAAAGTCTATAGGAGGCATCTAGAGGCTGTTACATTTGCAAAAGGAGGCTCAACTAAGTATTGATATAATATCTCTGTTGAGGTGTCCAAATTTATGCACCTGTCTAGTTTTGTTATGATGCATATTTTCTGTTAATCCAATAAACTTTATGTCACTGCTGAAATACTACTGTTTCCATAAGGCATGTTATATATTAAAAGGAAGTTGCTACTTTGAAAGCTCAGCCAATGATAAACAAAAATCCAAAGAATTAAAAGCGGTTCCCAAACTTTTACATATGACTGTACATGATTTTCTAGTAGTCTTAAAGGTATGAAGATTCAAATTACAGAAAGATCCGTTATTCAGACAACCCCAGGTCCCAAGGTCCCATACCTGTACAAACAAAATCTAACAAAATAACTGCCTTTTGCACAAATTCTGCATGTAGAGAGACAGGATTTCTGGTGATTTTAATAGAGTGAGCTCTAATACATCTTCTAGGCAAAAGGAGCCTCCTAGAAGATATATTGGATCATTCATCTGACACCCACTCCTGCATGAAGGCAGAATGAAGAGAAACAGATGCTGAGAGAGGAATAGTGAATATAAATTTGATTATTTCAGAAACCACACAGAATATTTAATGGATTGTATTTAGAAAGTTTTTTATTTCAGTATGCTAAAGCTTATATTAAATTTAAATTTTTGCAATAGTTTCCCTTTAAGCACAACACTTTCATTTAGCTGGCAGGGCCCTAGACAGGAGGTGGGCTAATAGCCATGTGGAAGAGGGCCCTATAAACTACATAACATGGACCCCCATGATTCCATTTAACTATAACTGGATTATATACTGTATATGAAATCAGGACAGAGCGACAAAGACAGGCCTTTGGGTCTATTTACACAGCATCAATGTTTATTACAGTGATAAAAAAAAAAATACATAAGAAAAGATGCATGTAGTTTAAATTAATGGTTATACAACAGAGAGAGTGAGGTTCCAAGTTAAACTCCATAGTAGACGACTGATATGCATCAGTTACAGGTTTATATAAAAAGGTAAACTCAGAGGCAGAATTAAGAAGAAAAAATGAAATAAAAGGAGAGAGAGATAAGTGTTGTATGGTATTTATCCAGAGGGTTGAGCCTGCCGCTCTCCAGCTGTGGCTGAACTACAGTGGATGCTGGGAGTTGTAGTTCAATTTGCAGCAGGACATTAGCAGATTGGACCTTCTTGGATGAATCCCTTCCAGTGCCAGGCAGTGAGGATCCCCAGATACAGGAACAGTATAAACCCCACTACCAATAGAGAATGTGCTTTTAAAAAGATACCCATTTATCCACATAAACACATGTGGGAGGGTGTGTGACAGTGATGCAGGTTGTCGTGCGAGTGGGACGACAAGGGAAAGGGGGTGTATGTAGAGGGGACCCAGCAGGCAGGGCACAGCCCTTGCACAGGAGTAATCAGCCCTTATATTCAGGAATAAAGTGACATCTGCATCACACATGATAAAGGATTGGTGCTAGAAAAGGTTTTACTCATGCAGTGTAAGTGATGGTTGAAGAGCATGCCGGCACCCCCTGTATGTTGTTGTGCAGTATGTTACCCCTCCTTTATTACAATACCTGAAGTCAGATGGCACCTGTGAAGCAAATCAAATGTCAAGGCTATACAAGACCAGAATAAATTTAGGGACGTATATAAGAAATCACACAGCCCTGCATAAGGATTGTTCACTAGGGTGCAGGGTAAAATATTAGGGGAGATTTACCACTTTTAGTTCAGAGCCTATACAACTGACTTGGCCTTTTAACTCCTACATTCATAGTGGGTTACACATTAGGCCACATATCCCAAAAGTAACAGTCACTAGATATGGTCAAACATGTCAACTGCACCTCTGCCAGAAGTTCAGAACTTTAACAGCAGACGGAAGGGGCAAAGGACTCGTAGCCCATTCTTTATAGGACTCTACAGATGCTGTTGGGACTGGGACTGACTACAGAGGGTATTTAAGTCACAGGGAGTTTGGTAAAAGACTATGGCTCAGAAATCTAATGGATTTTGCTTTACGCCCTGTGCCCTGAAGTTTGTGCCAGTAGCAGCCACACCACAAACAGATATGAATATGCAATGACTTGGCTGATCTTACCTACTCCTGCATGCAGTAATGCTCCGTGTGTATTGCCTAAGGATATCACAGTACTCAGGTAAGTGCAAGAGTATGGGGTGCCAGAGTATCACATGCCCCCTCCTATAATGGAAAAATGAAGACACAACCACGATGCAGACAGTTCCATGTTGGGGTGCCTTTCTGTTGTAGGAAAGAGCAGCACCTGAGAGACAAGAGAGACTGCATACCCCCCTCTAATCTCAGGAAGTGTCGGTGCTCTCTGTTTCGATGGCAGGAGGACCCCCAGGCTCCCGGATGAATGGGAGGCGCCAGGACGGGGGCCAGCGCAGGAAGACGGGGGGTCTGAGAGTGTAGAGAGTAGAAAAGTGCTGGCCCCAGAAAGAAGGAGAGAAACGGAGGAGCCCATCCGGGTCGGACTTCAGGTCTTGGGCGTAAACAAGAGAGGGGATCACTGATTCAGACAGAGGGAGGGGCTCTCTGTAACAACCAAAACAAGGGAAGAGGGATAGAGATTGGGGTAAAGGGTACAGGAGAGGTAAAAAATAAATAAATAAATAAATAAAGGTTACAAAGGTTGTAAACAGCACAGAAGAGGGGGCAAGGAGATTAACGTTTGAATATGGAAGTGCAGAAAGCTAAATGGCCATGAATAGGGACACAAGATGGGCTGTGACAAAGCAGAGGGATCAAAATGAAGGGGGGGGGGACAGTACAAGAAATACATAAAAAAAGAAAAATATTGTAAGTCAGAAGGTTTTTAGCCCTACCTACACAGTATTATTAAAGTAACACAGTACAATCAGAGGTATAGTATATGGCTACTAAAAGAATTGCCATCTAAACAGGCCCGGACTGGCAACCTGTGGGTTCTGACAAATGCCAGAGGGGCTGCTATAAGGTGCCATTGACAGTCAGTATTTAGTGGGCTGTTTGGGCCTAAGTGTGGGCTGATTGGGCCTTTGTATACCTGAAATGCCAGGGACTATTTAGATTCTCAGTCCGGACCTGCATCTAAAGCTCAAGAGCTACACTTGAAAAAGAAGAGGAGCTGCAGTCTCCCACCAGCATTAGCAACATACTAGCCTTCTGTTTGCAGTAGAACTAAAAGACACTGGGAGTTGCAGTTCTAGACCAAATGGGACACAGATGGCTGAAAAATGGGTATAAAGTTGAAAGCCCCTCAGACATTACAACAAATATGAATGTTTAATCCCAGACCAGCCCAACAGTTGGAATTTCTTTTTACATATTTAATACAGATTTTTTTTTAAATGTTTTAACTCTTATTTAACATTCAAAACAACTTACAAAAAAAAACCCAAAAACAACACATACAAGATGAATAAAGGTGATCAGAAGCTTTAGTTATACATTCAAGAGCTTCCAGCCGTGAGGCAGGATGGTCAATCTCTAGATCATTGTAAATGCTTATTAACAACAGGTCTAGAGAAGGTCTAAAGATGGGAAAAAAATTGGTGAAATGAGGCTTCGGTGAGATTAGGAAGGGGAGAAGTCTGTGGCATGGTGGGGTTACAGGGGCATGGGCTGGCTACCTGGAAACCATGGAACTGGAGTGAGACTGGCTGGAGGAGGTGGTGGCAGCGCTGAGCTGAGAGAAGCCACTATGGCTGGATTCCAGACTGGTCATGGAGCCCCTAATGGATGGAGGGAAAAAAAAAAATCTGATTTATCACAATCATTTCCTCAGTTTGACTAGGAGAACACCCAGAGCAGCTGCCATACCTGAAATCGTCGGAGCCAATGATCTCTGTGTAATACATGACTTTGCACTTGTGAGAGGAGACCTGAAGGGAGGCGAGCACATCCTCTACACGAGGAAGACTACTGCTGGCACAGGCTGCCATACTGTGGAACTTCCATTGAACGATGTAAAAACCCGGCCAGCGAGTCACATGGGAACCCTGTGTAGTGAAATCACATCAATGCTTGACACAGCATTACAGTTAGGATAAACCATTATTTTACATTAAGGGCAGGGGCACACGGGCAGATTCGGGGAGATTTAGTCGCCTGGAAACAAATTGCCTCTTCTTCAGGGCGACAATCTCCCCGAACTGCCTTCCCCCTGCTATAATGAGAATACGCCAGCACAATGGCATACGCTGCGCTGAGATTTCCGAAGTCGTCTTCAGAGGAAACTTCGGGCGACTTCGGAAATCTAAGTGCCGCGAGTGCATTCTTGCAGGCAATTTTTTATTTTAGCAGGGGGGAAGGTAGTTCGGGGAGATCGTCGCCCCAAAGAAGAGGCGATTAGTTGCCAGGCAACTAAATCTCCCCGAATAGGCCCGTGTGCCCCTACCCTTGGGCTGTAGCGGTTTCATGTCCTGGTTTTCCATCATGATGCGCCTATTGTCTTTTTCTTTGTAGCGGTGGTTTTCCAGCATTAAAAGGGTTATATACTGCCGTTAAACACAATTTAATTTTATGAAAACAGTGGCAATGCACTTGATGGGTAATTCTCCACCCTCTCTCAGAGCATGGAAGCAGTTGGTTAACAACGCTGTCCCACTTTTCAAACTTACATATCATCATCATCATCATTTATTTATATAGCGCTGTCAAGATACGCAGTGACATATGACATTAGAGGCTCACCCACCAAATTTGACAAGGTCTGGGGGCCATGGTGGGATATCGACCCGATTCCTGAAATAGGGTAACCTAAGTGTACCCCTACATTAGACAATTAAGCTACTTCCCAATCCAGTTTGGAGCAAATGTTGGCCTAAAGATTAGTACACAAAGAATACTCCCACTTCCAATGAACCCCAGTACATGGCTCTTAGTGTTACAATACTCTTTATGTCGACTGGTAATTCAGGTTTGATTTCATGTAATGCATACTAGATGTTTTGTTATGTTTTACATGTTTAAAACAACAACAAAAAGTGGCATTTAATATTCTACATGTTTTGATTGTGCTCTATTATGCCCAAGTGGGCGGAATATTTCTGTGTAGAACCTGCCATAAACAAACACTCTTTTGTGTGGTTTTATAGGTTTACTTGGAAACAAATGTTACCTGCACACTCTCTCCTTCCTTGCAGATTAGCGGAGACTCCACCATACTGTAATCCCGCCCCAACTGCCAAGCCTTGTCAATCAGCTGCACGTTGTTGCCCATGGGAGACGTGAGGCCATGAGCTCCAAGTGGATCTCTCTTCGGTGCCTGGGGGGCCCTCTTGGAATGGTAGATGTTGAACACAATGTCCCCTTTACACACATCAAAGTCCCAGGTAATGACAGAGGAGGCATCAACTATCTGAATCATTATCTGCAGGAGAGGGACACAACATAAATCCTTTGCCCTAACAGGAGGGATCTGTCTGCCGATATAGAACTGCTCTTCTCAGCACTGTGAAGGTCTGTGCAACAAAGGGATGCAATGCACCAAAATGGTTTATCAGTTATTCTAGAGTACTAGAAACCGTAAGATATTTTATTTTAAATCAGGAATTCTTATTGTCTAAGGTATATCGATATACAATTTCTTTGGCACGCCACTTTATTCAGGTGCATTCAACTTCTCAGGCTACTTCCAAACCAGTAGTCATATTTGATTTCCCAATGGGAGGAAGCACACCAATACCTTCAGCAATGCCTTTAAATCAATTACTCAGCAGAATGTGCCACAAAGGCATTGCTGAAGGTATTGGTGTACTTCCTCCCTTTGGGAAATCAAATCACCAGGAATGCAGCAGTGCTCTACAATTACTAGCAGGTTCCATGGTCCATACAGGTACTAATTCAAAGTTTAAGCCCCCCTTTGCAATATCAGGTATATATAGGAAGCAAGTGAAATCGTTCCCAACATACCTCATGTGGTGATCCCTTAAACACACTGGCAGATTGATATATGGTCTCTGTCCACAATCGGATACCATCATTCTCCAGTTCTTCTGGTGTCCTGTACAGGGCCTTAGGGACCAGTCCACCCTCTGGAACTTCACACTGGAATTCAGAAATTGGATTGGAAAGCTACAGGTAGCAATATGCAATAAACTCTGCAGTTATGCACCAACAGGAATTGGGGTTTCATTATAGAGCGAATGATGACTTACCATACACTCCCCTCCCAGGAAGTCAGGAATGACCTCTTTGTCAATGTAATCTATCAACCCGCCTGGGCCTTGGTAATCATTCCCAGCATAAATAAGAAATTTCTTTCTGGTATACTCATCAATAAAGGGACTGACCTAAAAGCAGACAAAAAGGTGGAAGGTGAATATTCAGAACAAAGTTTGTTTTGGTAGATTAACGGAGGGGAACCTACCAGAGTCCAAAGCACTGGGAAGACTCTGGGAGCCCGCAGGATCAGTAACCGACCAAGGGTCTCTGGGTAATTTGCTTCAACCACTTCAATAATGCGCAACAAGGCTTTGACTCCTGGTCTCCACAGATGCCTCATGTTTAGACCTTCTAGATCAACTAGACAGGTCCAAGAGCTAGGAAGAAACATGGATAAAGCTTTAATGACATGATAAAGACAGATTAAAACAGGAGCCTTTTGGGGTTTTCTGGCCAAAAAGCACACAAGGGAATGGGCACAATATCAGGAGGTTTAATACGCCATCACAAAGCAGCCCCTTTCCTTAACTGTTCAACTACTTTATTCAGGGGTAGTGACGGAGACTGACAGATCTTGTTATTACAGTCCTCTTACCTGATGGGGCGTCCAAAGATTTTAGTGTTCTCTTCACAGCGCCTTAGTCCTTCCTCGTTGATAGACAGCACCTATAATCACAAAAATATGAGTTATTAGATAGGACTTCCCGGAATTCCAAGCAAAACCTATTACTAATAATAGTAGCAAATAAGGTGTTAGTTGCTGCCCCTCTCAAAAAAGGATTAATAGCAATCATGGCTCCATCTGCCCACAAATTATTCACTGGCTCCCCTAGTGAAATGCTCCCATCCTAAATCTCAACTTACATGTCGGAGGAGGGACTCCTCCCCAAGTGCTCTGACCAGACCCTTGGTATCCATCTGTCCGAGCCTCAGCACATATAGTGGGCGGCCATCTGCAAGGGAGGAGAAGGTGGCATGCATTGTTGCAATAGCATATGTATGAAACGGATTTAAAATTAGAAGAATGAAACACAAGTCAAGTATTGTCAGTAAAAGAACAATAATAATGTTCTGCACTTCTGCTTAGGGTTGATAAAGGGGTTGCTCACCTTTAAATTAACTTTTAGTATGATCTACAGAGCCATATTCAGAGACAATGACCCAAATTACCATAGCAAACATGTACTGATTTGAATAAGAAACTGGGATAGGAATTGGAGAGGGTCTGATGAGTAAAAAAGTAGCAGCAATATATGTGTAGCCTTAGAGAGCATTTTGTTTTTAGATGGGATTGGTAGAAATCTGGAAAGAATCAGAAGGTATTTATAATTCAAAATTTAAAAAAAAAAAAATTGTGGCCAGTTGAATAGTTGCTTACAATTAGCCATTATATGTCATACTAAAAGTTAACTTAAAGATGAACCACACCTTTAAGAGAAATTAATGTAGCCAAGCCACACTTTGCCCCACAGAAGACACCACAGAGACAGATTATCTATATGGAAACACTGCTGCGTCGGTGCCAACCTTTGTCATGGTGGTGCCAGCCTCCGGCATAGTAATCATGTAACACCTGGGGAGGGTCCCATGTGCTTAGCAGGTAGTCCACATGGTGCTGCTTTCTCCAGGTGAGGGATTGACATAAGATTTCCCGAGCTTTGTCGATGTTGAAGTCCCGTGCTCGCAAAAATCTCAAAATGTGCTCATCTTTTGGAATCTAAACACATGCAAATTAAAATTAAAGTAATCCAGATATGAGACTGCAGGGTCTACTCAAGCAGTGTCAACCGCAATCAGAGGCTACAAAGCTGAACATCTCCTGCTAGGCATGTTTCAAATTACGGATACAATAATCAGTGCTTGTCTTATGTCCTACAGTATGATGCAAAAATTCCAAAGGTTTCTAGGGAAGATGCCGGGAACTGTACCTCAAGATCCAGTCTGCCCATCCCTGTTCTAAAGAGACACACATTACATGCCTCCATTGTGTTACTCCCTTTCAAAGGAGCACAGCATGACCAGATGATATACACTGAATGGACAACTTACTTTGCCCTTGTGGGTTTCCTGTAGCCACTGACGTAGGCGAATTAGGCAGCTTTCCTGCAAAGGGGTGAGATCTCCCAAGTAACGCTTAATGTAATCTGCATCAAGTTTGTCTGCCAACACACACAGAGGGGGGAAGAATGGATTTAGTAAATCAGAACAATGGAATTAAAACTTTTAGTGAAGAAAGGAACATGCAGCTTTTACAATATGTATTTTCTCTCTCATTATAAGACAAGTATTGCACCGTAGTTTTTTCTCTCTCCCAATAAGCTGGGTACAGATCCTATCTTTAGAACAGCATTCTGTCACACTGGCACAGATACTACCTGATATTAACCATTGTAAGCAGCCATTCGGTCTTACTTCAAGGGCTGAGACTAGCTATCCTATTTGGAACCCACAGGTTTATTAGTGAAGTGCTGAATTGGTGGAAATTAGCAGCTGAAACAGACAGGCAAACTTACCATCAGGTGTGCTGCTCAGTTCCTGGGTTGCAGCAGTGGGGCTGGATGCTAAGCCATCCTTGCTGCTGGGCCCATCGGCAGATTTGGTGGGTATGCTCTGAGGAGGAGACAATGCCCGGCCTGAGGTATCTGTTTTGGTTTCTTGCTGCTGAGCAATTTCAGGAGTCCAGCGAGGCATGGAGGTGATACCCTCCTGCTCCAACTGGTTCAAGTAATACTCAATGATTTCTTTACCCTAAGAAGATAAAAAGAATGGCATCAGAGATTTTTGGACGATTTCACACTCAGGGCTAGGAGTGACCCACTATTATTTGCACACTCACCTTTTTTATGTTTGTTGTGTATTGCTTCATTGCAATCTTTTCCACAGTGCTCTCAAATCCAAAGAAGGACTTGATATCCAGGCTAGCCGACTGTTCGAAGCAAGTCCAGTTTTCATTATCAGGGTGTACCTGAACAGAAAGATGAATGGTCAAAGTCATATCCTTGTACCAGCGCAGGCAAAAGAGCTAATGAGAATCAATCTACCATACTCAGCTTATTATATTATATGTTGGTGGCAGCAGGGGTGAGAATAAATTCGCAATTGGATTTAGTCATACAGAAGTAGAAGTAGATTTGCATGCAGCCTAGTGCATAGAGGAATTTACATGACATCCCAATCAATATCGGATAACTATTGCAAAGGTAACTATATACAGTACCACACGGTAATAAACACACAGTGTACTCTAAAAACCTATGGCGTGCAATGACAATCACTGAGCCATTTTCTAAAATGTCCCAAAAGGCTAGATATGTAGAATGGTTCTCATCTGTACTTCCCAGTGCTACTTACAGTGTAACAGCAGTGCTCATTGATGATAATCCGGCTAGAGAACGACTCATTGTAAGACTCAATGTGCAGAGTACGTTCCTGGCGATTTAGAGAGTTCTTCTGGATAAAGTAAACATAATCCACTCCAGCAATCTAGAACAAAAAAATTTAAAAAAAAAGGAAATCAGTTAATACAAAATAGAATTGATCCACATAAATAGATAATTGATCCACAGATTAAGTATCCGAAGGACAAGATTTCAAAGTGTGTTTCTTTACAAAGACACCAACACCACAAAAAAATATGGCAAAGTGTGAGGATTTGCCTTCACTTTTGGTTGCAATAATACCAAATCACCAGCAGAAGGAGCCAATAGATTAGTCTTTTATTTTCCTGCATTCCAGTGGAGGCCAGTTTACATGTGCTTTTTATTCCTGAGCATTATTCTGCAGCTCAATGGATTGGTGCCTTTTTGAAGTCACCAAGTTGTCTTTTTCTCCCAGCTCCTAATCCCTCTCATCACCAAATTGCCTTCTTAAAAGTATCCATCGCTCTGACACAATGTTCATGCAACTGTTGCAATGAGGGGAACTTCAGCTAAAGTTGTGCTTCCTTATAAGGATGGCTAACACTTATGTAGTGTTCCTGATTCCAATATTTTAGGTGTTCGCTTCCTCAAAGCTGCAAGTCTGAGGTGTGTAGTTGGGTATGGGAAGCATGGCTACAAATAGAACTCTGCTTTAACATATGGCAGTGCCAACATGTTTAAGGGGGCTGTGGCACACAGGCCTGGATTTGCGGAAAGGCCACCAAGGCCCGGGGCTAGGGTGGCAGGATTTTAGGGGGCGGCATGCTGCCCAACCACATCCACATTGGTTCAGAAACAAAATAGTTTTTTTTAAATTTCCTGTGCGCCAATCCCCATTGCTCCCGTGATGACAACGAATAACAAAAAAGGAAAAATTGAATTGTTAAATCTGACATGGGGCTAGACATATTGCCAGTTTCCCAGCTGCCCCCAATCATTTGACTTGTGCTCTGATAAACTTCAGTCACTCTTTAGGGTCAGGGCACACAGGCAGATTCGGGGAGATAGTCGCCTGGTGACAAATTACTCTTCTTCGGGCGACTAATCTCCCCGAACTGCCTCCCCTGCCTTCCCGCCAGCTAAAATATAAATCGCCGGCAGGATGGCACTCGCCCTAAGTTTCCTAGTAAGGCAATTCGGGCGACTTCGGAAAACAAAACGCTCAGAGTGCCATCCTGCACCGGAGGACTAACCCTGCACTGGGCCACTAATCTCCCTGAATCTGCCTGTGTGCCCTGACCCTTACTGCAAGTTGGAGTGATATCTACCCTCCTCCCTTCCCCCCCAGCAGCCTAACAATAGAACAATGTGAAGGTAACCAGATAGCAGCTCCCTGACACAAATCAACAGCTCCCTGGTAGATCGAAGAACAGCACTCAATGGTAAAAGCCAGGTCCCACTGAGACACATTCAGTTACATTGAGTAAGAGATACAATAGCCTGTCAGAAAGCAGTTCCATCCTAAAGTGCTGGCTCTTTCTGGAAGCACATGACCAGGCAAAATGACCTGAGATGGCGCCTACACACTAATATTATAAATTAAAAAAAAATACACTTGCTGGTTCTGGAATGAAGTTTTATATTGTAGAGTGAATTATTTGCAGTGTAAAGGGTGTAATTTAGAAGTAAAAACGATATCATAAAAATCATGACAGAATCCCTTTAAGTAAGAAAGCAATACAATTGTCAACTTGAAGGGCAGGTATGCATGCCAGTGCTTGAACCTTGCTGCTCACACTAACATTACTGCTTTGACCCAACATTAGCCAATTCTTTGAACTGGACAGACATCACACACACTACAGATAACATAGGATGTGTTTAAAGAGCTTACTTTCTTCAAGAGGCGCGGCGCATCCACATCCAGCTTGCAGCGTCTCTCCATGATATGTACAGCTCCATCCTCACTCTTGTATTCGCTCATTAGATCGCTGCCAACAAACATGGGGATAAGGGGGCAGGTGGGGAAACGACGCACATACGCCTGTGAATGAAAAAATAAATTGAGACATTAGAGCTGAAACTGACAAATGCAGGGAGATCACGTAAGAACAAGTAAAATGACATTGCTCTGCCCGTGTTATGTGGTCAAACTGTTTCTGCCACTTGCAGAAAATATTAACTGTGATATAATTAGATAGGTGAATATACACCTAGATATGAGCAGCACCTTGCAAATCACTTGCTAAAATGTAACTTTATTGTAATTATATACAGAACCGCCTGAGGGTATGTGCCTTTAGAAGTATAGTAGAATTAAATGTATGTTAGAATAACTGCTTTATATTATAACTGCTTTAGCTAGACAATGAACTATAAGAAAGACGACTAGCTGAAGAGAGTCAGGAAGAAATCTCTGCCTGACCAAAGAACAAGGAGAAATCAGCATTTCAGAATTAGTTCTTTGTAAATTAAAGTTACCATTTTTGGTTCTCACACTCAGCCTGATCTTATTTACCTTCAATACACTCAGCTGGCACTCTAAAGATGATAATACATAGGCCAATAAACACGGTCAACTTGGTTACTCCAGACTTGGTTACTGGCCATACATTTAACGATTCACTAGTTTGGCAACGTTAAATCTTGCTGGAAATCTTGTTGGGTGAGGAATGCATCAGCATGTTGATATACTTCCTAAGCACCCCCATTATGATCTGATCAATGGCACCTGCGTCAATGCTTTGGTGGCCAAACCATATAAAAAACAGCATTTTTGAAAACCCTTTACAAGAGGTGAACTCTATCACTAAGCCCATTTCTCTCTATTGTGCCATCAACTATGGGTGTTCAACTAATGTGAATGGGCAAATTACTCAGTTTTGGGGTGCTGCCATTCATATCCAAACTTACCGCTTTTATGACCAGCTTTAAACTTTTACATATTTGGGCCCAGGGCATTTATCCTAGCATTTATGTCCCAGGTGTAGTGCAAAGCCTATGGAACATAATTGTTGCTTCTATTTAGGATAAATATCACCAACAATTGTTATAGCACAGAGAAAGCAGGACTGTACTTAATATAAACAACCACCCATCTGTACAGCATGTCAGCATTGCCAGATGATTATATAGATTCTACATCCTTCAGGTTTTGGTTTCCATATTAAAGCATTTGAGATCATTTTAGCTGAGCAGCGTATCATTTTCTGCACTTCTTTATATGTTTCCCCTCTCCAATCAAAGAGAAATACACTATAACCAACATGCACAATATTTGCTGCCTTCCTTCCTTAAATAAGGGCTGTAATTGTCACCTGTTTTATCACAGAATGAATGACCAATTGAACTCCACACTGCTATTATTTGGAACAAGCCTCAATGAATGATTCAATTACACAGAATCAGCAGCATGCATGTCATCAGTGTTGGTTTTCTATTGCTCTACTAGTAAATCATTTTGCCATGTAGAAATATAATTTCTACCAAAAACAGTGGTTTATCAGGTTAGTGATGTCGGACTGCTATTATTCTGAACACAACTGTATATCTGCACACACAAACACATTCATGTATATGTTTCATATACATAAGCAGTCATATTTGCTCAGAAAAGTAAATCTTGCATGAAACCTCTTGCAAGGATGACTTCTATTGGGCAAGTTTTCATTACAAATGGAGTTAACATTAGGACATCTCTCATGCCCATATTTAACACAGGAAAGGACTATGCACAGACCCACTCTCTTACAAAACAGGAACAGCACCATGCAAACCTTAAAGTTACATCAAGGTCCTTATTGAGCTGCAACTTTTCATTTAGATCTATATAGATAACTAGCAAGTCAAACATTAAATAGTAACAGTAGGACAAACCACAGCTCACAATAAATAAATGGGTTAAATAGAGAGGATTTGCCATCAATGCAATTTATACTGAACCAACTAACAGATGTAGAGATGCGGAAAGTAACTCTGGGCACTTATTCTCTTTGACTGAATTGGGTCAAAACTGGCAGAGAAAGCACAGCTGTGCTGCTTTGGGGGCAGAGAGTTTGTGGGAGGGAGTGTTACGTGTTGGGAAAAATGCATCGCAAGGCCCATTAGGAAATGGTCCGGGATCAATTGCATTTAAACGACACAAGTAAAACTAAAAAAGGATTATATGTGTGAAAACAGTAGAAATGCAGGTTATGTAATGTCTCAAAATATTTACTAATCCGGATGCTGCCTCTCTTTACAGTATTACTCAAGGTATTGGGACAATTACCAGACCACTAGATTTTGGAACACTGTTGGGCGGGGGCTTGCTCCAAGTCAGCCATAAGAACATTAGTAAGACTGGGCATCAGGCCTGGTCCACAGCTGGGGTTCAGTTGGGTTGAGGTCAGGGCAATGTGCAGGCTAGACTGGATTTTTTTACAGTCTCAGCAAACCCATTCTGTATGGATCTGGCTTTGTGCATGGGAAAAGTGTCTTCCCAAATTGTTGCCACAAAGTAGACAGAACACAAACCAGGATAACCAGCTTCAAACTTGGCAGCGCTATAGCTCCAATTAACATCAAGCATTTAGCAGTCTAGGGACGTACAGCCATTAAGATGTACTTTTCTTGATGAAATAAATGCTTAAAGGAACAGCAACAACAAAGCATAAAAGCATTGGTAAAAGTTTGTGTTTGCTTCAGAAAGTTACTATACAGAAGAACCCCCATTTTAAGTTTTTCAGGGGACCAGAAAAAAAATTTATGTGATATCCAGGAAAATGTGAAATCAGGGAAATGTATTACACATAATATATAGGTGGGACCACAAAACAACAATGTAAAATGAGGGAAAACTTAAAATTAGGGGATGTAAAATGGAGGTTCTACTGTAGTTTATATGAATAGACTCTTGTGTAGCCATGGGGGCAGCCATTTAGGCTTAAACACTAAAAAAGGCACAGGTTGCTTAGCAGATAACAGATAAGCTCTGGAATAGAATACTGTAGTATTCTGCAGAATGCTTCTGTTAGCTGCTATGTAGCCAGAGCCTTGAATGGCTGCCCCATGGTTACACAGCGGCTTGTTTATAATTTAAAGGGATTCTGTCATCGGAAAACATGTTTTTTTCAAAACGCATCAGTTAATAGTGCTACTCCAGCAGATTTGTGCACTGGAATCCATTTCTACAAAGAGAAAATAGATTTTTTTACATTCAATTTTGAAATCCGACATGGGGCTAGACATTTTGTCAATTTCCCAGCTGCCTCCAGTCATGTGACTTGTGCCTGCACTTTAGGAGAGAATGCTTTCTGGCAGGCTGATGTTTTTCCTTCTCAATGTAACTGAATGTGTCTCAGTGGGACATGGGTTTTTACTATTGAGTGTTGTTCTTAGATCTACCAGGCAGCTGTTATCTTGTGTTAGGAAGCTGCTATCTGGTTACCTTCCCATTGTTCTTTTGTTTGGCTGCTGGGGGGGAAAGGGAGGGGGTGATATCACTCCAATTTGCAGTACAGCAGTAAAGAGTGATTGAAGTTTATCAGAGCACAAGTCACATGATTCGGGGCAGCTGGGAAATTGACAAAATGTCTAGCCCCATGTCAGATTTCAAAATTGAATATAAAAAAATCTGTTTGCTCTTTTGAGAAATGGATTTCAGTGTAGAATTCTGCAGGAGCAGCATTATTAACTGATTCATTTTGGAAAAAATGTTTTTTCCCCATGACAGAATCCCTTTAACTATAGTTGTGGTGTTGATACAAATGGCCTGTAGGTGTCACTGTGCACATGCGTTGTGCTGTGCATGATAGTACTTTCTGTACAGCTTGGCGTGTTAGAGTGAAGCTACTGTTGATGTGTAATGGCTGCATGAACAATCCAATAAAGCATATAATCTACTCATCCTCGGCTACCAAAACACAACAATAGTAGTGTTTCTGAAGGAAACAAACCAGTTTTACCAGTGCAAGGAAACAGTAGGTTTTAGTTACTTTAAAGGAGAAGGAAAGTTATGGAGGCATTTTATTGCCAATAGATTAGCTGCAATAGTGCAAGCTAGAATGCTATATTTATTCTGTAGAATGTTTTACCATACCTGAGTAAAAAGCTCTAGAAACTCTCTGTTTAGGATAGGAGCTGCGGTATTAATGTGGTGTGACATCACTTCCTGCCTGAGTCTCTCCCTGTTCTGGGCTCAGATTACAGTAGAGAAGGGAGGGGTGGGAGGAGAGGAGCAAACTGAGCATGCTCTTGCCCAGGGCAATGAGGTTTAAGCTGAAGGCAGGAAGTCTGATACAGAAGCCCATGAGTACACAATAGAAGGAAAGAAATGCAGTGTTTCTTTTGACAGGGGACTTAGAGCAACATTACTTTGGGGGTTTACTGGTATATTTAGATGGACCTTTCTGATAAGGCTTACTTAGTTTTAACCTTTCCTTCTCCTTTAAAGCACTTTCATTTGTTGGTGTTACTGTTCCTTTAAGGTATTCTTATCAGGGCTGCTGCTGCTGCAATGAGGCAGTGATGACAGCGGGCCACCAGTTACAAGGGGCGGAAAAAAGCAACCTCTTGTAACTTTAAGATCTGAATTTCCAGAATATAACCTGGAAATTTGGTTCCGCTATTGCAGAGAGCACTATTGTGATAGTTGCACTAGCAATGCTCCCCCCTTTGACCCACTCCGTGGTGGATTTTAAGTGCAGATGAGGGGGGTGGCATCTGGGCTGCTGCATCAGGCGGCAGCAGCCCCAGGATCACCCCTAATGCTTATAAACTTACTGAAGCAGCTAAAATAGTCAGTAGCCACTTAAGAGTAATGTTCCAGGCCTTCAAAGTTGGCCTCTGCAGATCTTGATCTTGTTAGACCACTTTTTCAAGCCAGTGGCATTGCTCATGCTCGGTGTGCTCTAAGCTTCTGTTGGGAAGCTAAACTAGCACACTTTATCTGACCCACAGATATTAATAAAGATAAAATAAATAAGGTTGCAACTTCAAAACAATCTTATGCCACTGACAAAAATAGAAAGATTATACATGGACCCCTCCTCATTACAATGTTTTTCTACGAAGGATACATTTGTGTGTACTGGAAAAAAGGTAAGCGATAAGTTCTATGACTGGTCACAAGCATTTGCACTTGGCACAGTCGCTGCACCCAACACTGGTCACATGAACAAGAACGCAAGCAAAAACTGCTAATCAGGTGCAATTGAGGATTTCCCACAACCATGTAAATAAGGTTCCACCTCTTTCCAGTAGATGCACCATAACCATTTAAGCTGAACATTAAAGTTTATCGGAACATTTTGTTTTAGGAAGTTATGCAATGAATGTGCTGCGACATCCTGCCCGTTCTCCCCACTGTCTAGCACTCACCAGCCTCCCCACACAGTCTATTGTTCTTGGCCTTCACCATAAGAAAATCTGCTTCCTTAGCCCAACCATTCACACGCTGTGCTATTGTGAGCTAAGCCACCGTCAGCCAAAGTAAAAAACGTTTAGTTAGTGTTTAAAGGAGAAACAATCTTCCTATTAAAAAAACCCTACCCCACATCCCCATCTGAACTGCTAGCCCGGGCAAATGCCGGGTAACTTTTTACTAACCCCTTTGGTGCGGATTGGGGATTGGAGTTCACAGCAGCCATCTTCCGGGTCTTCATATCTTCATCCGGTGCATCTGCAATTTCCATGCGCATTTGTCGCGAACCGGCAATTGCTGAAACTGTGCAAGCGCCGCCAGTCTCGTTGTCAGATTACCGAAGACCTGGATGATGGCTGCCGTGAACTCAGATCCCTGAATTTGCACCGAGGGGTAAGTAAAAAGTTAGGGGCATTTGCCTGGGGTAGCAGCTAGTATGGGGGAGGGGGGGTTCTATGTGTGGTATGGTTTTTTTTAATAAGGGGTTTGTTTCTCCTTTAATGATCAAAACAGATCTATTGGCCTTTAGCTGAAGGGCTGCTAGTGTCATCCACTATTGTCCCAACTATGGGGCCCTGAGCAGTCACACAGTAAGAACTCCCTAGAGATTGCTCTGCCTGGAGACAGATCTAGAATTTCTCATCAGAGAGAATAGCTGAGCAAGCACCCTTGTTGCTTATGTAAGAACTCAAGCTGTTCATTAAAACACAGTGTAACTGCTTAGAGTACAATGTACAGCACAGAGCCAGCCAGGAAGAACGTGAGTCAAACAGTTTGGACAGTCCCCAGCAGCAGTGCATGCTCAAAATTAAACTGAACCATTTTGCATACAACAGCCTTGCTGTATCATCTTCCCATATCTCAAGGTGCACGGCAATTTAAAGTTAAAATTCTTTGTTTAGCCAAGCCGTATGGCAGCTCCAAAGACTTATGATTAAATGTTTGTTTTGTAGAACCCATACATATTTATTGCACGAGACAGGAGTTTATTTGGAAAAAACAAAAAACATTGCCATATCACAGGATTACACAAGGTAAGAGTTATATAAAGTTTTTAAAATGGGTGTGAATAGTAGGGCAAGGGTGGTAGCCCGAGAACAAGGGGAAGGAACATGACTGGATAGAATGAAAAGGCATGTGTGCTTTAATAAGAACAGCTATGCAATCCAAAGGCTCTTCAGGATAAACACTTGACTATATCACCCAGTAAGTCTCCCTGTTCCAAGGGGACTTAATCTGTCCTTTTAAGCAGCATCATGGCTACTCTATTTAGGGTTGGGGCAGACGGGCAGATTCAGGGAGATTTAGTGCCTGGCGACTAATCGCCTCTTCTGCGTGGCGACAATCGCCCCAAACTGCCTTCCATCTGCTTGAAGAACCGCCTGCGCTAATGCACTCCCAGGGCTTCGATTTCTGAAGTTGCCTCGAGGAAACTTCACACGACTTCAGAAAGCCGAAGCGATCCATGTGCCATCCCGCCGGCGATTTACATTCTAGCCGACGGTAAGGCAGTTTGGGAGATTAGTCGCCCAAAGAAGAAGCGATTTGTCACTGGGCGACTAATCTCCCAAAATAGCAGCGTGTCTCTTACACGAGATAACAATTCTGACAGAGAGCCTGACAAAGAGGAGGAAGGGGATATGCTCTGAGAAAGGGATGGATACTTCTATAGCACCCAAGAAAATACAAAGGTTACTGGTTAAATATCAGAGGACTGGTCCAATAGTAGTTCTGGATTAAATAGAGGCGAGATAGAAGTTATTTGCCCAAAAATATTAGCTATATGGACAGGGCCAATATGCATTCATTAACAGTTTTAACTGGTTTTAAAACTATTTATAAGTATAATTCCAACCAAAATAATTTTTTGTTATTGCTCAGTCTTGCACCATTCTGCTACATTGTTTCCGGAGTCAGAACAACATAATCAGCTAGACAGTGGGCAAGACTGATGAGCTCTCTCAAACAGCCAAAAAAACAACAGTGTGCGACCAGCATCTAACTTTACCCTGATTCTGCAGGCAGCATCTAGCATGTTGGGGGATATAGTTTTAGAAGCCGCAAGGCAATAATCCTGATGTATAGGTTTTATACTCATTAACTACTGTCACAGTTAAACTTCCAAATTCCAAGTTACAAAATCCAAACCCACACGTGATTAAGAGGAACACAAACACTGCGCTACAAGCATCCAAGGAACTTGGGAAAATCATGCATTTTAATGGGAATAAGATCAAGCAGGGTAACATTTTATGCAAAGCTGTGAATCAGAGCCAAGGCCCCAGACAAAAACATGCCAGTGAGTAAATGTATAGTTATAATGATCTTTCCATTAGATTGGCAACGTATTTGAAGTTTACTAATTATCATTAAATTTATATCTATATACGACATGGGAACCATTGCAAATCTGCTTTTCTGGAAGCTCCCTGGATTTGCAGGGCTTTAAAGGAATGCTGGATTAATAATGCAGAAGCTGCAGTCTGAATCATGTGAATGTCTAGTATGAAACAGCATTGGTTACACTCTAAGATGTACATTAAAACCGCAAAGGACCAGAGGTGGGTGTGATCCAAACTTGCAGATAACTGACACCCCCCAGTGATTTCCCCTTTGCTCACCTTTAAAGCAAAAGTATATTAAAAGGGATGCAGACACCCCTTCTAAAACTCCTCTGCTATTAAACACATTTTACCTAGCCACAGAGATTGCACACAGTGGATATGCCCTTAATGATTTAGGGTGGTGGCACGCGGTAAGATTCGGAGGAGATTAGTCACCCAGCGACAAATCTCTTTTTCGGAAGACTAATTTCCCCAAATGCCTTCCTGCAGGCAAGAATTCGAATTGCTGGGGGAATGGCATAAATAGCGCTTTGTTTTCTGAAGTTGCCCGAAGTTGCCTCATGAGGAAACTTTGAGTGACTTCAGAAAACCGATGTGCTACATATGCCATCCCACAGGCGATTCACATTCTTGCTGGCACAAGGCATTTCGGTGAGATTAGTTGCCCAAAGAAGAGGAGCTTTGTCGCTGGGCGACAAATCTCCCCCGAATCTTACCGTGTGTCACCAGCCTAAGGGCTAGTCCACACGGGGAGATAGCCCTGCGTTTGCGGTCGCGGCGACAAAGCGCCGCGCCAGTCGCCGCGACCGGCGCAGGCGACAGTTTTGTATGGGCACCTATGTAAAAACGCCTGTGCTAACCACACGAGGCGATGCGCTTTTCAACAGTCGCCTGAAAAAGCCTGGCGAGGCATTTTCAGGCGACTGTTGAAAAGCGCATCGCCTCGTGTGGTTAGCACAGGCGTTTTTACATAGGCGCCCATACAAAACTGTCGCCTGCGCCGGTCGCGGCGACTGGCGCGGCGCTTTGTCGCCGCGACCGCAAACGCAAGGCTATCTCCCCGTGTGGAATAGCCCTTAAGGCACAACCACCTGCAGACTGTAACCTGATGGAATGAGAAGTAAAGCAAAGAAGTGTGATAGGGTTGATTAACTTTAAGGAATCTGTATCCCTTGAAATCTACTTAAGAGGCCAATAGGTCTAAATGCCAAGTTTAAACGGATTAAAGCTTAATTAGACTGCTTTTGGCCTCAGTCAGAAAACGGTACTCAAGACAACACTACAGATACATATACATTTAAAGGACCAGTAACATAAAAAACATTTTTTAGAAAAATCAATTTGTACTTAATGAAAAAAAAATAAAAAAACACCAAGACAACTTTAAATTAGCAAAGTCTTCATTAAGAAATAACTTACCAATTCTCCACTTGCGCTCCTCTTCAGAAACAGCGACAGGGCGCCGATCCATTGTGCGGTGCTCGATTTCTCCTCCCTGGCTATCTCATATAGAAGGCAGGGAGGCGAAATCGAGCACTGCATGATGGATCATCGCTCTGTCGCCGTTTCTGAAGAGGATCACAAGCGGAGAATCGGCAAGTTATTTCTTAATAAAGACTTTGCGAATTTAAAGTTAAAAGTGTCTTGGTGTTTTTTTGTTAAGTACAAACAAATTTTTTTGGAAAAAAAATTTGTTACTGGTCCTTTAAGATAAAAACACACCTATCACCCATGACAGTAACATTCATACAGGCATAATGAATCAGACAGAAGCAGTTAATAAATGCAATGAACCACAAACATTTGATTAAAATAATGAAATACTTACGGCCATAATCAGCTCAAAGCCATGTTTATACACGCGGACGGGTGACTGGTATTTCTGCACCATGGTTGCTTGTTCTTTTTGGCACGTTAGTTACCTGGCAGACATTAAATGAACGTATTTACGTTAGGGAGTTTATGAGAGCTCCATTATACAAACTCTTGAAATGCAAAGAACATTCTTGGGATTCCCTCAGAGTTCAGGCTACGCAGTATGGCCACCTTTAAACTCCGCTCATTTGGGTCAGCAGGAAGTTGCAGCTCCTCCTCCTTTTCAAACATACCCATACCACTAATCAAGCAATATTTAAAGTACATAGATATCTTAAAGGCACATCAACAAACATTTACAGCAAAAAAAATATGTTATGCAGTTTTATAGGTATGTGTATGGACAGTTAAAAATGACAAGTTGTATACATTTTGGGGTGGCAATTTTTTAGACAAACCCAAGTCAATACAACAAGTGAGGTTATATCCCAGGCCAGCGTTCCTCTTTGATGAAAAGTGCACCGGCTCTTGATCCCAAATGCAGCCCAATAAAAGTTTAACTACATGTCGATCACCCTGTTCACTACTTGAACTAAAAACTATTACAGGGAGAACAAATACATACCCCTTTGCTACGCTTCCTGCTTTACAGGGAAATTACCTAAAAGGAATCTTCATAAAGTTCCAGGTTAGTTGGCAGTAAAGGTGGGTGATCATACGTGTAACAGTTCCATGTAACACATCTGCAAAGAGGAAGGAACAAACACACATATAAACATCATATGTACATTATAACATATATAACACTAAAATACGGAATGATTCATTATTACACAAATAATACTCAGAGTTCCTTGACAAACATATATCAGGCTGCACCCTTTAAATGTTTGTGGAACTTCTCAATGACTTCTAATATCCTTATAATTTACAGTAGGTGGTACATTATCCCTTATAATACATGAGTGATACTCAGAGTTCCCTGTATAACTCAGCCTGCAGCCTTGTGACTTTATATGGTCACAGAACTCCTCAATGACTTCTAATATCCTTATCATTTACAGTAGGGGTACATTATCCCTTATAATACATGAGTGATACTCAGAGTTCCCTGTATAACTCAGCCTGCAGCCTTGTGACTTTATATGGTCACAGAACCCCTCAGTGACTTCTAATATCCTTATAATTTACAGTAGGGGTACATTATACCTTATAATACATGAGTGATACTCAGAGTTCCCTGTTTAACTTAGCCTGCAGCCTTGTGCCTTTATATAATCACAGAACCCCTCAGTGACTTCTAATATCCTTATCAGTTACAGTAGGGGGCACATTATCCCTTATACATGAGAGATTCTCAGAGATCTTGATTCATAGCACTTATTTGCATGTTTCATAAAGTTATCAACTCAAACTCTATATATTTCTACAAATTATAAAACAGATATGCAACATCTATCAAAAAAAATACAAAATAAAAACAGAGCAACATAACTAAAGTGACATTTCAGATAAGAAAACATAAAATGTGTGGTTTGTAAACTGGGAGGTTTTTGCTGGTGCATATTTATAAAGACACAGTAAAACTAGCAGGAAGTTTCCTAATGAAATCTGCATAATACATGTTAATAATAATAATAATAATAATAATAATAATAATAGAGATAGGGCCAAAGCTGCAATTAAAATAAGACCCCCTTAAAACTCTGCCTACCATTAAAGCGGTTATAAACTTTTAGTATGATGTGAAGAATGATGTACTGACCATTTACAATTATTTTTAGTTATTTAGCTTTTTATGGAGAAGCTCTCCAGTTTGCAGTTTCAGCAATCTGGTTGCTAGGGCTCAAATTGCATTGATTTGAATAAAAGACATATGAACAGGAGAGGGCCCGAATAAAAAGAGGAGTAATAAAAAGAAGCAATAACAAAAAATTTGTAGACTTTCAGAGCATATGTTTTTTCTTTTAGATCAGCAACATCACACCCCCCATTTGAAAGCTGGAAAGTGTAAGAAGAAGGCAAATAAGTAACTCAAGATATTAAAAAAAAAATGAGGGCCAATTAAAAAGTTGCTTAGAATTAGCTAAAAGTTAACAAAGGTGAACGAGTGCAAAGAGAAACATAAGCTATTTATTAATCTTATAGAGAGTAAGTGGAGAGCACTCAAAATGCAGAATTAACTGCTTATAATTATTTATTCCAGTCTGTGAGACACGACATGTTTCGGGCCCATAAAGCTCAAGTGCTTTATGGGCCCGAAACATGTCGTGTCTCACAGACTGGAATAAATAATTATAAGCAGTTAATTCTGCATTTTGAGTGCTCTCCTCTTATTCTCTATAAGATAAATACTTTTGGATGAACGGCACATCTATGCAAGAGGATTGAGGCATTCACTTCATAACTGCTGCTGGGCTGAGCGCAGATTCTCCCTTATTCTATCATAAGATATTTATTATCAAAAATGCTGCGGAAGAATATGTAACTACACACTACTTTCTAGTATACATTCTCTCAAAATCTGGTGTTTAAAGGGGTTGTTCACCTTCAAACATTTTTTGCAGTTCCGTTGGTTTCAGATATATTGCCAGAAATAAAATACTTTTTCCAACCACTTTCTATTTGTGACTGTTTATACTGAAGTTTAAAATTAAATTCTTCACCTTCTAAAGCAACTCTGGGAAGGGGGAACGCCGACCCTTTAGCTGTTATAAATGGATACATTTAGTTGATACATTTGTTATCTTTAGCCCTGATGACTTTCATTAAAGGCAACGGTTAGAATTGATACAATAGTTGCTGCAGATATTCCACAGACGCTGCTTAGAAATGTATCAACTCATAGATCAACTAAATGTAGCAAATTGTAACAGCTCAGATGCTCCTGGATCACAGAGCTGCCAGACTGAGGCACTAGAGACAGGAGCAATAAACTTTAAACATCAATTTTGGAAAACCTGTAAGAAATAAAAGATGGCGAGCTATTGAAAAAAGTTTGTTTACAGTGAACAATCTGAAAATCGCTCAACTGAAAAAAAAGTGTTTGGAAGATGAACAATGCCTTTCGGGGATATTAGTTGCCAGGCGACAGATCTCCTCTTCGCCGCAACTAATCTCCCCAATCTGCCTTCCACCGGCTAAAATGTAAATCGCCTGGGGGCAGGCCTCACGAGGAAACTTCGGAAAACAAAGCGCTCCTTGTGCCTGCCCCGAGGTGATTTACATTTTAGCCGGCGGAAGGCAGATTGGGGAGATTAGTTGCCGCAAAGAAGAGGAGATTTGTTGCCTGGCGACTAATCTCCCCGTGTGGCCAGACCCTTAAAGTAATTTGTAATGGCTATTGGAAGCAGTTTTGTTTAGCCATTCCTGTTCTCTAGTTCTGCCTCTTGAAACAATGTACCAGTCATTGTCCATTCAGGATCCTCCAGAAGCTGGCTTCTGCTACATTGTTACATTTCTCACACTAGTGAAACAACCATAGAAATAAAGCCTACAGTTGCAATTACATTTACACGCATTACATTCGAAACCATGGACAAGCTGTAATGTTTATTGGAAAGTCGCTTCATTATGCAAAAAAACAGATTTTACAAAAGATATAAATGACCTGAAACAACGTGTGCAGATCTGTTGCAGATACAGTGAAACCTGGATTATAGGCACCCTGATTTTAAGTTTTATAGCATTTTACATTTTTCTTCCCCACCAATTTATAATGCACTTCAATGGGTGCATTTCCCTGATTTTAAGTAACGTTTTGCAGGATTTTACATAAAAATGTTGTCCTGGTGTTCCCAAAAATTATGGTTTTCCCTCTGTTAATGTTATGATTAGTGAAATAAAAAGGTTAAAATACTAACCAGGTGTATATTTTGCCATGGTTCTGTCTGGGAATGGTCAATTACAATTAGTCTGCCCCTTATATAGTATTGCATCAATCACTTATTGCTTTAGCTTGTGCATGTGACTGACATACCTGGCAGGTAAAAAAGATGGTTGATTCCAATGTTATTAAAGGAGACATATAGGATAAATGAAAAAAAAAAAACAACTAAATTTGTAGTTAATTATAAGTAAATATATGGTGTTGCTTTTACATGGTGCTAAAAATTAATATTAGCTTTAAAAATAGTTCCTTTATTGGAGCTCCCTATAGATGTTCTCTGGTCCATGTCTGTGTTTCAAATGAGGGGTGGGCGTGTCCTAAAGGTCCCTGCCAGAAGCACAGTAGGAGGGGACAGCCAATCACAGACCTGCAGCAACATAAGCACAGACAGGCTTCAGTTCCCTATCAGGTCCTGCTAGCTGATGATTGGTTCTTGTCCTACAGTGCAGTGAGCTGAGAGCCGCCGCACAGCCTGGGAATTCAGGGAATTGGAAGAGAACAGAGTGATTATTAGGGCTTTTGCAGAAATTGTCATTAAATCAGCCTGAAACAATACTTTTTAAAGCACAATTCTTCTATATCTAAATGAGTATAAGGCACTGGTGCACTTATTTTTTTACACAAAATGTCTCCTTTCATAGGGGAAAAACAAATATATAGGAAGGACAGTATTTTTTTCCAGAATAGGTGTAATTCTACTCAGACCCTGTACCTCCACTCCGACCCCACTCACAGACCCTGTCTCCCCCACTCTTATACGACTCACAGTCTCCCAGCTGCCTCTGCTCCCCCCCCCCCATGTATAAACACTAGAGTGTCACTCACTGTACAACACACACCAGCCTTATGTGACTGCATTGCTCCAAACAAATAACCATATGAAGACACCCAACCTTTATGTGCAGACGAGGTCCGTCTTGAGCACAGCCGGGGCCCCGGTTCCACAGAACAGCCGGTTGACCAAGTCGCACAAGCGCAAAACAATCTCCCGTGACGTCAAAGCTTTAAAATCCAAGTCCCGCCTCCTCCTCCCCGTCAGCTGTTCGCTGCATCCCAGGCTCTGGTCACATGACTGAATCCGCGCGTCCCCTGACAAGCTGGCGGCTATGCTTTAAAACTGCGTAATGAAACAGTTCGGGTTCTGTTAGTTTTCCTCTAGCGGCTACAATGGGTAGTGACAACCGAACTACCACTCCCAGGATCCTCTGCTGTCATAATAGTCAGCCTGTAGTCTTTTCCATATTTCCACGTTTATTGCTAGTTGCAGATAGGGATGCATTTGTATTGTCTCATCTCAGTTTCTCATAGGGTTTAATTAAATATAAATGTATATATCAATGTAAAAAACCTTATTGTTTTTGAAGAAAACCTATTGAGTGCTGAACTTCCCCGGACTATTAAATTATTGGTTACCACTTATCAGCACCCTGCCACATTATATATTATTTTGTGCTCCTCCATCGGGACTATATATATATTTTTTTTTCTTGTGGCTCAAGATTTTATCTAATTTTATTTACAGTAGGTGGTACATCATTCCCTGTATAACTCAGCCTGCAGCCTTGTGCCTTTATATGGTCACAGAACCCCTCAGTGACTTCTAATATCCTTATAATTTACAGTAGGGGGCACATTATCCCTTATAATACCTGAGTGATACTCAGAGTTCCCTGTATAACTCAGCCTGCAGCCTTGTGTCTTTATATGGTCACAGAGTGATACTCATTGTTTATGTATAACTCAGCCTGCATGTAGGAGGGATTCCTGTTTTTTAAGGGAACAGTTTCCACAAGCAATAACCTCTTTAATACCCACAGAGGACCACACACTTACATTTACTCCTCAGGAACTGTGACAAGTTTAACAGCACAATAGTACAATACTTCCAAAAAAACAGTTTTCCTTTGGCAGGGTGGGACTGGACCGACGAGGCATAAACACGGTGGGCTCCTGGGTCTTATGGGCTCTCTTCCTGTTGCAACCAGCCAATCACAGCAGAAACAGTGTCCCTTTTATACCCCTCTCTGTCCTACAGCACCCTCTGGCACCAGCTACACTTAAAATTATAATAAGGAAGTCTGCTGCCCTCTGCTTTTCATTGGTGATCATATTACAAGGTGAACGACCCAGCAGTGAATGGGTGTATACCCTTAGTGACTAATCAAACCTCGTGACAGACTTAAAAGTAGTGACAGCATCAACAGGACATACCTGTTTTATGGTAAGTGTCTAAAGTAGGTATATCATACGTGCCCCTGTGTCATAAATATCCTCTTTGTGACTGCGTGTACATAAAAACATTGCATTGCGCATTTCGCATAAACATAGCTCCTTACCCGTCTGGACCTCATCAACTGCATCTTTGTGATGTATCGCTTATGTGAGGAACACGTACCTACGATCTGTGCTGGAGTAACTCTCATTCCGCTTCAATATGTCAGCGCCTACCCGCAAAAAGCCTGCACTGATCTCAGTGGCTCTCTTAGCCATTGTGGGTCTCTTAGCCATTGCTTGTGCTGCTGTACCAAGACCTCCAGCCTCCTTCCTATTCTCTGAGCTGAACGGCGCGCAACCAACAGGCACCTATACTCCGCACCTCTCAGTCCATCCATAGGGTACATATTTTACAAGTATAGAGTATGGTCTATTAGTTTGGTTGTGACAGGCATCATAAGGTTAGCATATCCACGCTCAAGGCCATGTTGGGGTATTTTATTCGGCGCTCTGACAAGTGTTTAACCACATGTCCACCCAGGGTTCTATTACTGCTGCTCGGAGGCATGTATCACCGCCCAAGGCCGACCTTCAATCACTACCCAAATCGTCCATTGAGGCGAAAAATATAACCTAAGAGTTAGTACACAAACTGTTAAATCACCAATCATTATAATGAATGCTAAGTAGCAAATTCTAGCCAATAAGTCTCAATAGTGTATCCATATGTATACATGCAACTAAAAGGTGACACAATGGTGGAAGGCAGTGATCGAAACTGTCTCAATTAAGTAACAATAAAGTATCCAGACTACTAGCCTCTTAACTTAATGTTGGTCTATAAACTAAAGATTTTATCCATCAGTGCAAGAAAATAATTCGATACCAGAAAGTACGGCTCCTAACTTTGCTATTTGGATGTATATTATATAACTTGCACCCAGGCGTTTGACTTATTTTTGGAGTGCTCCAGGCGGATAGCATTGTTATATATATATATATATATATATATATATATATATATATATATATATATATAAACATATATACATTTTGTTAAACTTATATCTTTCTCCCTTTTCCCAGCCTGTAACTACCAGTGGCCACTAGATGGCATTGATAACACATACTACAAACACAGGTCACCCAATACATTTTTATGGCTATATCTAGAACGCATTAAAAAGAATTTGTCATACAACTCTGTTGTAAACAACAGATAATACATTGTAGAGAGTTTGGTTGCAACTGCTGCTGTTATACCTTCCTCCTGGGTATTTAAAGTAAGTTGTATCTTTAATCCCAGCATGGCTACAATAGGCCGCAGTTCTACAGATTGCATTATTAATAAGTGCCACCTATCGTAAAATCACCTAAGTGCCATAGAACTGAGATTCTACAATTTGCAGCACTTCCAGGTTGGGGAGCGGAGAAGCTCTGTTACCGCTTGTCCCCCACGTCCCTAGGCAACGAGCAGAGCAGGTGATCAAGTGGCCCCTGGGTCGTGATCGCGTGGGGTCCCAAGGCAGCAGCAGGCACGTTAAATCTAAATAAGACGCTAGAAAGTGGAAGTTTTGAGGAAATTTTCAGGTATTTCATCAAAACCAACAATTTTGGGAAAGCATTGCGACTCAGTTGTTTGTAGTAGAAAGACATGCTTACCTATTTTAGATTTGGCTGAATTTGAACTTTTCAAAAATAAACGGTTTTGGGGGATCAACATATTTTTTTTGTTTTTTTTACCCCGCAAAACATGCAGTAAATGTGTTGCTTATTCAGTAGCTGAAGTGACTTCCATGACTATTTGTATGAACTAACTTCATTTTGGGGTTTCTAAATGCCAGATACATTGGTTATCATATGCACAATGGGCATCAAACTGCTCAGTGGCATTCATATTTAGGATGTTTGTTCTTGGATTGGTACCTAATGCTGTGTGGGAGATACACACTTGCAAAGTGAATTTTCATACATTTTTATAGAAACTGCTATGTTCAGAAAAGCTTTGATGTTTGGTACTTTGGAGTAGAAAGACATGGTTACCCATTTTATCTTTGGCAAAATGTGTACTTTTCAAAAATAGATGGTTTGCTGGGGTAAACCTAATGGTCCAGGATTTTTTGGCTTTGGAATATGAAGTATGCCATATTCTACTATAGTGCTTTGAAATTTGGTAATTTACTGCTGTGAGTATACATATCTGGTATTGGCATGTTCAAGACACTCGAGGCTTTCCAAGTCAGTTGCATTTTTGTGCATGAAATAAAATATTTTTCTGGTATAAATCCCTATATCATGAAAAATAGCAATTTTAAAATTTTGCATTAAGAGCTCTAAATCTTGTCCCAGAAGTGGAAATAAGCAAAAACAGACTTAGATTTAGAAAGCTCATGTTCTCCTGAAAAAAAAACAAACGTATAGTTTTCTTAGGTAAATTAATATGCCCCTAAAATGAGAGAGCACAAAATGTTCAAAAAATGTCTGGCACTGAGTGCAATTGAAATGAGAAATTCAGCTGAGACTTAAAGGGTTAACAGCTACAGCCAGGATCATTACTGTTATGGGGCTGCTGATACTCAAAATTTCTACAGTAAAGTTAAAGGAAATGTAAACCTCAAAACAAATAAAGGTAACAATGCTCAGAGTGCTCTTCATTCCAAATTTACATTTTTTTCTTTCTAGTTTTCAAGTTATTAGCAGTTTTTATATATCTAATATAATGAATTTGATGAATGCGACAATGCGACAGTCAGCTGAAATCTAAAATGGTCTCAAGATCTAAAAAGGTAGTCTGTGTGCCTGATATACCCCACAAATTCACCAATGCAGGTAGGACAGTGTACCTGATATAACTTAATAAACTGTGTGGCTTCCTCATTGGTAGGAATGGCGGAGGGAGCAGGGGTAACAAAAAGGCCCGAGATGTGTGGAGGTGAATGGAGGCTGAGCAATAGAGCATTTTTAATTAAAGCATGTGCAATTTTCCCTCCCCCCCCCCCCCGCCCAGTGTTTAGGGAATCCCTGCTTGTGTTCAGCAATTATTTAGACTAGATGTTGCCTGTGCCGGCATAGCTCATTTTGCCTGGAGGCTGGAAGCAGTTGAAAGGAAGCTGGTCCTGTAAGGCGTCAGATATTTGTGATAGTAATGCAGATGTAGCTGCAGGCAGCGAGGTAGGGATGTGCAGCCCTAAGGGTCTATATGGCATGAGTTCATGGGTGGTCCTGGAAAAATGAATCTGTCCAGAGTGGGTTGCTAAGTTGATGTTGTCATTAAAAAAAACAAAAAAAAAAACCCTTTTTATTGTCTGTAAAGTAATTTTTATATAAAATATATGATATAAAAATCACCTTTAAAAGGTGCTGTGAGTAATGGAAGTTCTTATTTCACCTATTGTCATAAGAATGCAACCCCCCCTCCGCCACCGCCAGGACCCCCCTCTACCGCCGGACCCCACCTCCTCTGTGTGCACCGCCCAGCGCCGCATGTATGCGAGTGCGTGTAAGCACACAAGCGCACTGTGTTGGACCGGTCGCTGCAGGGAAAGGAAGCTGAGGGTGCGGATCTGGGCTGGAGGGGCCCACCGGGTTTTTTCCCTGTGTCCCGTCAGCCCAGTCCGACCCTAGACAGGTGTCTTTAAACACATTGGTCTTTAGGGAACATTTATTGGTTTGGAGATAAAGGGGGTTATTTAATAATAGGCACTAAATGTTCCCAGTAGCAGTAACCCATAGCAACCAATCAGCAGGTAGCATTTACTGGGCATTTGTTTAAAAGCAAACATATTATTGAAGGAGTATATTTTGTGATCAGATCTGATATATTATGGGTGGGGGGCTTTATTGTTTAAAGACCTTGAATGTGAGCGCTAGTATATTGACATTAACTACAGAGGAAATTAGAGCCAGTAAAGGGGTTTGCATAAGGTAGCAGTTGGTATGGAATAATAAGATAAATAAATGAGTCTACCATTTACCATGGATAAATTACATCCACAGATGGATACGCATTAGAATTATGCAACATGATAGATTTATGGAGACTGAGGGGTAAATACAATCTAAGCAAATGTCCAACTTTTCCAGCCACTTTAGTGAATAATGCAACTTTTAGCCTAGAACTAGCCAACTGCAAATAACGACCCATATGTAGTCATTTATAACTGTTCCACATGATGCTGAATCACAACATGATAGACAGATTAAGCACGATGTTTAGTCAGAGACCACCAGGCTACCCAGTGTCCTCTTCTGAGTGCCTCCTGCCCAAAACATTATCCCACAAATGCCTGAATTCAAAAGCTTATTCTAGAGACAAGGGTATCTTATATAAGGGAATAGGAATATGAGCCCCTGAGTTTGGGGAGGGTCAGGCAGCCAGAATAATAGGTCAGTTGATGTGCAGTTCAAGGTGTGGTAGGATTCAAGCGACCAAATATAAAATCTAGCAATGCTTATTACGACACAATAACAGCTGCCTACAAATGGGCGACTTCATTTCACAAAATTCTGGGACAAACAAAGCTAATATCAATGTTCACTGCAGCTCCCCCACCTCCCTTTCCCATTTTATCTCTTTCTTCTCCATCCTTTCTCTTTCCTCCTTCTCTTCCATACCCCCACCGTTCCCTTCCTCCCTGCTTCTGTGTCCTTCATCAATATAACAATACACATTAGTATAGATATTACTGCGCTATGCACCTCTACATTGCATGTAACTGACACAATCAATACTCCAATCAATCCTTTCAATTTCCATGTAAAACATAGAAGGAAGAATTTTCTTTTGCTATTATCTGCAGCTATTTTCACTCACCTGTTTGGGGGCCGGGTCCTGATGAACCTTATTATTTTATGATGAACATTATTTTATTAAGGTGAAACTGTGTCCTTTAATGCTCTTTCTTAAAGCTTATCTGGCATAGGGCAGGCAAAAAGGACGGGGCTCCTGAAATCTCTGAATTAGGCTGTTTCCCTTTCCAAATTGTTAATGTGATGAATGGGCATGCTTATTCCTTCAAACATAATTCCTTCCCCTCCCCTCTAATTCACAAAATGATTTTTGTTAGCACAAAATAAATATGGCTGGGCAACCAGACAGGGAGATGCATAAGATAGGTAGATAGAGAGACGAGGTTAAATCTCACATGCTGGAGGCAGAGAGAGAGTTTATATTGAGGTGGATGGAAGGAGCTGCAGTATGATGGCACCATTACTAGGCACAAGGAGTAGAGAAATCTGAGGTATATGTGACAACAGCAAGTGCAAGAAAGAGGCATATTGTACTGGGATTGATAGAAGACTGGGAGAGGGGATTAAGCAACAAGGAGAACAGTGCTGATCGGAAGGTAAATCAAGAGAACTATGGGAAAAATATATGAATATGACAAAGGGTGCAATGCACGAAAATGCACATCCCATTCACAAGTACTCGTTTAGACAGGCAGAGAACAATTGCAATACCAGCTTTTCCTAAGGGGGTCAACCACTCTTACACCCCCACCAGACAAGCAGAATATAGCCGATGTCTGCACATAAGGGTGACAACTGCCATATTGTTTCCCTTAGAAATTATAGTATGAGGTATACTGTAGCTTATTGTGTGCCCAGAACATTCCTTCTCTGTATATTTGTATTTATACATATGGGTAGGAGGTGCCATATTGTTTCCCTTGGACATTACAGTATATAGCTTATTGTGTGCCTTATTGTGTGCCCAGAACATTCCTTCTCTGTATGTTTGTGAAGATTCTCATTCAGCCTGGTCATGGTATATCTGTGGAAAGAAGTCAAATCAACTGGACTTGCTGTGTTTTTCTTAATTGAGAAAGCCAGTTGGTTGACTTATTTCTACAGACCCCCCCCCCTGTATATTTGTATTTATACATATGGGTAGGAGGTACCATGTTGTTTATTTTAACAGTTTAGATGAGTTGAGAGAGTATAGCTTTTTGTGTACCCAGAACATTCATTTTCTGTATCTTTGCATTTATTCATATAGGAATTATAGGGCATGTAAAGGCAAAAAAATAAAATCCCATTTTTACTTTCTTTAATGAGGAAGAAACCTATTTCCAATATATGCTAATTAAAAAATGTGTACTGTTTTATAAGAAACCTGACTGTATACAGTGAAATTCTCTTTTCATTTACTGCTGTGGATAGGAATTGTCAGATGGCCCCTAACTGATCTGCAGGGAAACAATCATACTTATAAACAGCAAGGGGAGCCCCCACTTCACTTCCCAGCCATGCAGAACTCAAGCAGCTTTGTTTCTTTTCCTGTAGAGCAGTCGGCAACTGTGTAGAGATTTGTATTGGATTTTATTTTTGCCTTTACATTCCCTTTACTGTTTCCAACTCCAGCTGCTGGGACAAAGATCACAGAGCCAGATTTAAACAGATAAACTGGGATTCTATTTAGAGCATTATTTTGCTGCAGCCACTGGTTCTGCAGAATTGGAGAAAGTTTTTATTAAACAATACAAAATCTATAAATTCCACATTAGATTACATGACAACACAGGACCCAGTGCAGTCTGCATATTCTGATTATTAATCAGTCTTTCTATCGGCATCTGACAGATATTATTTGACTTGTGCTGTTTTGATAATTTATGAGGATCCCTTAGAAGCCCAGACCACACTGAGCATGTGCACAGTCTTGGTCTTGCAAAGATGTTTAACAAAGTTGGCCAACTTTGAAAGCATAAATCATTTGTTTGATTAGGCTTGTGGTGCAGTAAGTTCATGTTTATGTTTAGTGTACAAAATACAGCATTTCTAGCCTTATTCTATTTTAGCCTTTTCTTCACCTTTAAGTGCTAGTTTCCCTTAGACAGTACAGTATAATGGGATAGCTTATTGTGGTAAAGACCACGGGGAGACCATGAAACGTTTGGGCATGTTGTATAAGGCCCATGGACCATCTGTTGGACATCTATGATCTATTTAAACACATACAGGAATGACTTCAGCCTCTACTGGCCGCTTTGGCCACATTTGTTGTCTCAAGTATTTCAATTTCAGTTTATATATTAGATAAGGGCAATGTTTCCTCTATTCGGATAACATAAACCATTCCTCTTGTTCCAATTGCCTGTGTACAATCTCTCTCCCTTAATCTGATTGCATTGCTCATCCCTTCCACTCTGCTCATAGAAGCAATCAGTCTGCTGTTCATTCTTTTTCATTTGATTTTATCCATTCTATCCATTCTTGCTTTGCAATAAGGCCTGTATGGAGTCCTCCTTCTGCACTGTACAATGCAGAGCGGAAAATACCAGAGCACAAAGATCACGTAGGCTGATTTTTCATCTATATTCAGGGGGATGAAAAAGTAGGAGGCAATTGCCATGGGGTCCTGTAAACCAGCAACTGTAAGTCACAAGAATGGGGATGGAAATGGGGACAGTAAGGAAAGATGGTGACAGTAGGGAAAGATGGAGAAAGTAATGCAGGATGGAGACAGTAGGGAAATATGTGGTAAGTAGCATAAGATGAAGACGGCAGGGCAAGATAGGGACAGTAAGACAAAATGGAGGCAGTAGGAAAATATAGAGGCATTAGGAAAGATGGAGACAGTAAGGAAAGATGGAGAGAGTAAAGGTGGCCATAGATGCACCGATAATATCGTACAAAACAAAGTTGATGCTTTTATGGTGGACCGATATCAGCAGAAGACTTGGATATAGGTTGGCTCGTTGATCGGGCACTTTTAAAGGCACCTGAACATTGGCCACTGTTACTCTGCCTGTATATCTGACAATTCAGCTCTAGCACATTTGTATTGAAAACAATCTTTCCTGGCCACTATATGTCAACATAATTCCCCGCCCCCAGGCGTAACCTGAGAACTCCTCCTCCATCAAAACCTTTAAATATAACCCCACCTCCTGGAACCAGTAGTTTTTTTTTCTCTGTCTTTTTAGGCTTGCCAGAGGGATTTTATTTTCCTCCTAACCTAGCAAAATTTGGATCTGTGGTTGCCTCATGTATGCAGCAGGGTTCCTTTCCAGTTTTCTTTTGTGGGAGCAGTTCAGGGTCAGTCAGAGGCTGTAAAAAAGAAATGTTTCCCTGTGACTCTTCTAGGGTGAAGGTGCGTTTTCTTTAATTGTTCCATATTGGGACAAAGGGTGGTGTTATGTTAATGCCTCCTTTAGGGTGTTAATGGCACAGTGGGATTCAGAAGTTTCAGCGAGGTCCCTGCATGTCTTTCTTTTATGTGTGCCTCCTCCAAGATGGCGCGGATGACATCATCGCTATGCTCGTCGGTTCAATGACTCTGGCGTTCGCATTGCAGGTTGGTGTCAGATTTTCTGGTTTAAGGCTTACCAATTTTATTGATTTTGCCGGTGCCTGGGCTATAATAGTTTTTTCAGCAGTTCTCAGCAGTTCAGCGCACCAGATGATGGATCCCACTGCCCTAACAAAAACTTCTCCAGGAGCTAAGTAAAACTATTTTTTTTCTTCTCTTTTCCTCCCTCTCTCCTATTTTAATTGTATGTGGCTTCCATTTTTTCTTTTTAACGTTTGTGAAAGAAAAAGCCTGCCAAGCCTAAAGGGAAGATGGAGTGCAGAGGATGTTTTATTTCCCCATTGCCAAATAAAAAAATTTGTGCTGATTGCCTTTGCCAGCTGGCAGATGACAGTGCCCTGGGGACCAGTTCAGCCAAGGCTAAAGATATCACGGGGTATATTTATCAAAAAGTGAAGTGAGAGATCGCCACAGTCTTCTAGCATGAAATTTTGTCACTCTCCATTCATTTCTTTGGCATTTTTATAAGAGTATTTATCAATGGGTGAAAGTGAAAGTTCATCGTTTGATAAACACGTCTTTCAAAATCTCATAGAAATGAGGACTCTGGTGATCTCTAACTTCACTCTTTGATAAATATACCCTAATGTCTCCATCAGGAGGATTTTTCATACAACAATTTTCATAATTTATCAGATGCCTTGCTTTCAAAAAAGCAGGAGGAGGAAGAACGTGAATCCTCTTCCAGTTTTAACTTGGCTTTAGTCAATCCTCTTATTAAGGCTGTAAAGCTTATTTTAGGAGTAAAGTCATCCTCTGGATCGTCAAATTAATTAAAGGTGCTGCCTTCCTCTGCCAAGACAAAGGAGGGTTTTCCCTTATTCTCTGAGGTCTCAGATTTATTTAAGGCAGAATGGCAAAGGGTCTCAAGGAGAGTTTCTTTTGGCTCATCATTGTCCTCTACAGTCTCCAAATTATACCCATTTGCTGCTGAGGATTCAAAATTTTGGGATTCTCCATCAGCAGTTGATCCAGTAGTGATTCATCTGGCCAAAAGAACCACTCTTCCAATTGATGATTCCTCTGTCCTCAAGGACGCAATGGATAGGAAGGTGGAAGTGGAATTGAGAACATTTTATCAAGTAGCAGGATCAACTTGCTGTCCAGCAAAAGCCTAATCCTTTTTAATTGATAATTTGGATGGCGCAGTGAAAGAAGGAGCAGACAAACAAGATATTCCTTTAGGTCTAGCTGAACTGAAGCAAGCAGCAGGTTTTATCCTGGAGGCATCAGTTGACTTGACTCGTTTTACGGCACATACCATGGCTCTTTCAGTGACTGCTAGAAGGGCTTTGTGGCTCTGTGTCTGGACAGCAGATACTCCTTCTAAACTGAGTTTACCTTTCGAGTTTTTCCTTTACTTTACCTTTCGAGGGTGGCAGACTTAAAGCAAAGTTGGATGACATCTCTAAAGTCCTCTGGTGGGAAGAGTTAACTTCTACCCCAGTAGAAGAATAAGCCAAGGAATCAGTCTTTTATACTTTTTCTTTTTCGTGGAGCTGATAGAGGAAGATCTTATGGGCCTACTTACAGATCCAACTTGAGGGACAGCTCAAGATTCAATTCCTGGCCTAGTGCAGGATGTTCTGTCTCCAGAGGAATAGGCAAGTCTACTTTCACTCCTTAAAAGGATTCTGCATGAAATCAAATTTTCGGAAATTCCAAGGTGGAAGCCAGACGTTTCCTAGATCAGTGAGAATGTTAAGTCACTAATCAATGGTTTCTGTCAATCATCCGATCGGGATACCAGATGAAAGGGTGATCATTCCTGTTCCATCGGAGGAAAGAGGAAATGTTTTTTATTCTATCCTTTTCCTAGTGAAAAAAGCCAGGGGGGTGGAGACCAGTATTGGACTTAAAAATGATCAACGTATTGATCGAAATGAAAACATTCAAGATGGAATCCATTCGCACTATAATCCCAGTTATTCAGAAGGGAGATGGTCTTGTGTCGATTGATCTGAAGGATGCATATCCTCATGTCATTTCCCTTTTCTTCGTTTTGCAGTAGGAGTTCGGCATTTTCAATTTCAATGCCTACCCTTCAGCCTTTCAACGGCACCCAGAACATTCACAAAGATATTAATTACTCTCATTGCAGAGCTCAGGAAAGTGGGATACAAGTCTGGCATTACCTGGACGACATCATAATTTCAGCCAAAAACCCAGATATTTTATCTTTCATTGGTTCAAAGGAACAGAGTGCTCAGTTTTCTTGTCTCTCATGGCTGGCTGATAAATGTGGAAAAGAGTGTTCTTCTTCCAACACAGAACATGAGGTATCTAGGAGCTCTCTTCAATACTCAGTTTCCTTACTGCTAGACAAGACCCAGAAGATAAAACAGAAGGTCTCAGCCATGATGGAAAAAACAATGATCTCGGTCAAGGATTTTATGTCAATCCTGCTTCTAATGGCTTCCACGATTCCAGTGACAAGATGGGCTCAATGGCACATGAGACCTCCCCAGCAGATGTTCTTAAAGCAATGGGAGAGATTCTAGAAGGATTGGTCTCAGATGATTCATCTTCCCTTTTCTCTAAAGAGAGACCTTCAGTGGTGGGTAGACTCCGCCATCTGTTGAAGGGGTTTCCTCTTCAGCAGTGGGATTGGGAGGTCATCTACACCCCAATCATGAAACATGTTCCCAGGGGTTCCAATTAAGGGGTGTAACTGGCTATTTGGTAGTCAGTATTTGGACCGGCAGCCTACAGAAGGCTCTGTTTGACAGTACACAACCAAAAATATGCACCTTCTATGACCAGCATCCAAGGGGTTGGTGAGCAACTGCCACTGGTTGGGGACTACTGCCTTGGATGGTCGGGCCGTAAGGTCAAATTCCACCAAACTTCTCAACCAAGTCGGTGCAGGTATGGCTCCTTTATGCTTCATTCGACCAGCAAAATAATAACAAATGGCTGCTCACGATACAATTGATCAAAGCATCCAATGGCAAGGAGCCTTTAAGAATCAAAGCAATGACATGATCATAAAGAGGTAATTATTTTTAGCACTTTTCAATTGGTCTTCGTTTTTATAGTTTCTGAATTATTTGCCTTTCTTTCCTGCCTCTTTCCAGCTTCATTCATAAACTGAAGAAACCCCAAAATACAATGCTTATGAGAGCCCTGTTGCATAATTCTCCCTCCTGACTAGTCTAGGTGCTGGTGAGCCACACAGCACAATTAACCAATCACTTCATTAACCAGTAGCTAATTGCAATGAGCCTGGTTGAACATCAAATGCCTTGTTAGGGCTATCTCACCCATATGCTGCTTAATAAAGCATGAGCTAAGATGGCTCAGCTTGAAGGCCAGTTGGGGTAGAATTGGAGTAATCACTTATTGACAATCACAATACAAACATCTTAGTTGCTTTTGTACTTTTCCTGCACGATACCTCCATTTCTTTCTCTCTCTATCTCCTATAACTCACCTTTGCGTCTCTGCAACAAAAAACTCTCTATCCTCTTCCCCAGAGCAGAATAAACTCTCAATCCCTATTCACTTCTATTACTTATCTGCCTTTCTCCCTTGTTCCTTTTCATGATACATTTATTCTCTCTCATTATTAATTCTCTTCCTGGGTATTGCATAATGCAACCACTCATTTTCTACCTTGTTCCTCACATAGAAAAGATCAGCCGCTTTTCTCCAGTCCCTGGGGGGTAGTATCAAAGGGTAAATTAACTGCTAGCCACAAAATTCACCTTCTATAACTATCTGCCGTCTTGTCTAAAGGTGAATGTGTATGTATGTATGCACATTTTTATAAAAGCTCTCACACCTGCACTTCCACACGCTTCCTGATCAAGTCAATGAGAGCCAAGGGAGGCTGAAAAGCATAAAGTGTGCCATTGGCCTAAAAAGAAATCCAATGGCCGAATTCTTGCAGAACAAAACAGCACAGTACACATCAGAGTTTTCTAAACAGGGGCCCCCTGTGGTAGGTAATAAGGATAATATTTATGATGATGATTGTTTATTAGATGTTCCGGATATTTTTGGAACAGAGAAGGTCATATTTATACCTTAAGCCTTGCTATGAGCTAATGGGGACCAAACTAGTACTGGGACATAAAAGTAGAATCAAAACATAATGATGACTCTTAATTTCTGTCAAAATACATGTAAAAATAAGGCTGGGTTGGCCTTTAATCTGTAAAAAGAATAAACATAGTACAGTCTGCTGAAGCTGAAACTTCATCTGCTAAAGCCTGTTTTTTTAGTAGATCTCTCATTTGGGTCAGAACAATGTTCTGATCAGCAGCTATATAACTGTCCAGAATTCAGGTAATACCTATTTCAACCATATTCAAACCCTGATGGAGTAAAGAAGGGGGAATGGTCAGGGCAAAATTGGAGTGTGGCTAAAAAATCAAACTAAATCATATAGGAGAAGACTAAAGTCTTTGCCATTTGGCAAAGGGCCCAAAACAGGATGACAGCAATGCTAGCTTAGCTAGGAACAAAGCAGGATCCCGCACACCCAACAGATGACAACAATATGCCTGGTGCTCACTGGCAGAGGTTCAGCAAGCCCCACAACAGAGTACAGCAAAGGAATTCCAACGGCACACAGGACTATGAGAAATCTTATAAAATGTATGTCAAAGCGGAGTGCGATGCAACGTTTCGGGTAGTAAAACCCCTTTGGTTTTACTCCCCGAAACGTTTCATCGCACTCCGCTTTGAAATACATTTTTGAAGATTTCTCATAGTCCGGTGTGCCGTTGGAATTCCTTTGCAGCAATGCTAGCCTATACACGTGCCCCCCCCCCTTAGACTTTAATGTTATGCTTCTCTCAGCAGCCATGTTCGTTTTCCGTGAAGTGAGCACTAGCAGCAAAACATGACATTGACTTCTTAGTCTCATCCAGAATATTCAGCCTTATGGCACGGAGCATCTACAGTTAATGTAGCGTCTAGACATTTTATTGCTATGTGCAGACTGGGCTGCAGAGCATTCCCTCCCCTCCCTCATATCTCAGCATTCACTTTAGGTATTATCCTTGCATTATCCTGTAGCGCTTCTCTATTCACAAACTGCAGGGCTCAACCCTAATTGGATGCAGCACACTCTCATTTGCCATGCTTTTATTACTGTGGTGCCAACTAAGTACCAGCCATGTTATACTTCACACTGGCAGTCCTCAGTATGGAGCTCAGATAAAAGTGATTTAAAAAAAGAAAAAGAAAAGGCAGCATCACCATACATCTATACATTTGTAATAAGGCAAGGAGCTATCTTTATAACAGAGCATTCTATCACAGTGGCACATATCCCATCTGATCCCCATTGTAAGCAGCAGTCCTGCCCTGCTTTATGGCTGAGGTTCTAGCTATCTTTATGACAAAGCATTCTGTCACAGTGACACAGATCCTGATACCCATTGTAAGCAGCAGTCCTGCTTAAAATATGATATGCCTTTGTTCTTGATGTTTAATCCGAGCCGCCAAAAGGATCAGATTAGGCGCAACTTCCGATGTGGCTGTAAGGATGCTAGAAATCCACATTGTGGTTAATGAGAATGGCAATCTGCATCCATGAACTGCAATTTGCCCACTGCACTGTGTTCATGAATGACCTTTGAAGAATAGTAATAACTTAAGGTGGTCATACACTATTAGATCAGCTCGTTTGGCTGGGCCATATCGGGTGTATCCAAATGTTCAGATTACAATGCTGCGAATAGGCGCTGATGGGTCGCAGGACCGCATTAACTAGCTGATGCGGTACTGGATGGCAGAAAGGATTGATATTGGCAGCTTTAATCTGCCCGTGTATGGCCAAGGTCAATGCGAAATAATTTGCCTTCCCCTTTACTAGCAATGCAAGCCCTACGTAAGCACCCCCGGGGCTCAGATATTGCTATTTGTGTGTCCCCCCCACAGCATTTTCAGCTGCCCCACCAAATGCCTTACCTGACAGGCTAAGTAACCTGAAGAACAAATCAGATGCTTGTTTTCATTATAATTTACCTGCAGTAGAGCAATAAAAGCTAACTTCACACGTTACTACACATTTCCCCAAAGCGTAGTTTAACTGAGATAAAAGCATATTACAGCATGGTTAAAGGGGTGGTTCACCTTTAAAAGGCACCTGTTGGCTAAATATATTATCCCCAACCAAAGGTGCGGGTTAATAGAGCCCACATTCCGCTTCGGGGTAACAGTAGGTTTTACAAAAAAAATTGCCCCCACCAGCGCTAGGACACTTGCAGCGGGATGGAGTTCCATGCGCAAATGTGCTTCTGATGTCACATAGTTGCAGCATTCGCTCATTATGTGCATGCGTGTGCCCCAACATGGCTGTTCCCGGTACAGGTTGCCTAAGGCTTATGGGGGCAATTTAAAAAAACAAACCTGTTACTCTCAACCAGAGTGCTGACTCTATTATCCTGCACCTTCAGTTGGGGATAATATATTTAGCAGGTGCCCTTAAAGTTAACTTTTAGTATGTTTTACAATGGCCATTGCTAAGCAACTTTTCAATTGGTCTACATTATATATATATATATATATATATATATATATATATATATATATATATTTTTTTTTTTTATAAATTTTCAAGTATTTGCCTTCTTCTTCTCTTTCCAGCTTTCAAATAGGGGTCACTGACCCCCATCTAAAAAAACAAATGCTGTGTAAAGGTGGCCATAGATGTAACAATTACGATCTTAGCCAGGTCTTCTGCTGATATCAGTCGGCTCTTTTCCCACCATACACGCACGAAAATTCGTTTCATATGATTTTATCTGTGCGTCTATGGCCACCTTTTTATTCCTCATCTTTCTATTCAGGCCTCTCCTATTCATATTCCAGTCTATTATTCAAATCAATGCATGGTTTGCTAGGGTAATTTGGGCCCTGCTGAAATTGCAAACTGGAGAGCTGCTGAATAAAAAGTTAAATAACTAAAAAAAAAACACAAACAATAAAAAATTAAATCCAATTGCAAATTGACTCAGAATTTCACTTTCTACATCATCCTAAAAATGTATTTAAAGGTGAATAACCCCCATTTATAAAGTTGGCCTTGAACCTGTAGAAAGAAACATGAAACTGGAATGCAGGGGAGCGCAGCTAAAAACACTTGTCTTTAAGAGCCCTAACATTCAGGTTTTATATAACAATTGCACAGTCCACCAAGGAAAACGTGTAGCAAAATGTAGCAGTGAAGAAAGGCACCCATAAGTGTATGGAAACTAGGGAACCCTAGATCGCAAATAACCCTGGATCTGGCACTAGATCTGGGATCCCCACAGCTGGTTGCACCTGACTCACAATCAGCAGTGTCAGACTGGCCCACCGTGATACCAGGAAAACTCCTGGTGGGCCCAGGTGTCAGTGATTTGGCATATATCATCGTAATTCCCTATTTCTTTTTAGGAAAAAAGAGGCTTACTAATGGAACAATAGAGTATAGTAAGTAGATATAACAGACTTGAAGAATAAAAAGGTTAAGTGAGTAGAAGAATAATAATTTGGAAAGTGGGCCTAAGGTTTTCTGGTGGGCCCCTGGCATCCCAGTCCGACACTGGCAATCAGTGAATCAGATGCAAACACTGTTTTGAATGCGCACTCCAGAAGTGATGCAACCACCCACTGCCTACTCTCTATTGGCGGCAAACGTTTAATTAATTTTGACACATCAGGGGCAGAACTACACTGCGCCAGAACCCACCCCCCAAATAAAAAAATCGTTGGAGGGGCCTGGTGCACACAGTGCTCACTCTGCTGCCACTCATTCTAAGGTAGGAGAGTAGCTGGAATTACTTGTATACAACTAAAGAGGACGCAGACCCTGCAGTCCATGCCCCTCTGCTGCCACAGGGTCTGTTTCCTCTATAGTTATGTCAATTCCCAATGCCACTGACCTTATACGCCCATGTGTTCCTGGCCATGAAGGAAAGCCTAGCTAGACTTAATACCCTAGCATCCAAACCAAAGGAACACCATCTTGTTCGGCTTTGTGCACTTTCCCTCAGATGTTTATTACCAGAAATAAATCTTTAGAATGAAAAAAACAAAATAATAATAAACACACACACAAGAGAACATGAAGTCTATTGCTCAGTGTTGCTTCATTCTAAGCACTCCGGTCCCATAGGGCAGTGTCCTGTAACCACCACCGCAGGGGTTACCAATGTAAACCTTTGTATTTGGTCCAAATTTTTTAGCATGTTAGAAAATTGAAATTTTATTTTGGACTCGAGTCTGATAGATTGTTATCCTCCATTAGTCTTCATAGTCACGTTGTGTTTTTGGAGTGGGAGGATGGGCTTAGGCTAAAATTATAGAGCCCACTTTGATGGATGCTGACGAGGTTCGGACTGAAATAGGGCCTGAAATTTCAAGTACACAAAGGCCAAAACAGCCTTATATAGGCCCAAAAGATAGTGACTGTCTATAACTTCTTATAGCAGCCATTCTGGCATTTGCCAAAATCTATAGATTTCCAGTCTGTGCCTAATGCTGGCAGCACCAGTATTTTCAAAATAGTTGAGTTGCAGATCCCTTCCCGACTCGGGCTCAGCATGACAATTGTGCTTTTAATTATAGAAAGTCATTGAGTCCAACAGGGAAGATAAAAGGACAACAAAGAATGTAGCTCGAGGTCACCACGTGCCTGCAATGTCAATGCTTGCTATTGCCATATGCTGCAGCATAAAAACCCCGGAGCTGGGACTCAGCAGCTAATGGAAGTAGAAAACTAGTAAGGGTGCAGAATCTTTCCATGCTGTGGTCACTTCGATAGCTGTCTGGAGTATGACTTTGACTCAAGAGCATTCCCGACACAAGGCTACTTGTCCAGGCTGATAGTCTCTGCAGGGACACAACCGGCTGAATTTGTTACTATGCCCAGAACAGCTGAATAGCAGTGGCTCTCTCTGCAGGTAACATTCACGAACTGACAGGGACACCGCCGGGTAGAGGTGGCTCATCACTGACTCTGTACTGTCACACAGGGCTCCCAACCTACAGGGAACAGAAACATTGTCGCTGGAAGTTGGATTACAAAATCGGATGGTACACTGGCAAGGCCAAAGTGACAGAGAGCATTACTACTACCATCTTGCCCTCCTGGTACCTGGACAATTATAATCACACATCTAAGGCATGCATGTGTGTTAGAAAGTCCTGATTTATATAACAAGGACTGTTTTGCAGGAGGATTTAATTTATACTTTTTATATTGCACTGTATAAAGGAAACAACATGGCAGCTACCTTCCATGTGAATAAATACAAATATACACAGAAAGTATTGTTCTTTAAATAGGACAACAGTAAAACCCCCCCACTCCAAATATTTCCCAAAATTGATTATAAATAAATATAAAGTGCAGCGATTATTATAAAGTGCTAAGTGCCAATTCAATCATGCGCAATAATTCCCAAATCAATTCTGACCAGCACATCAATCAATCAATGAAATCAAAATGAATCAATTATTTCAGTATATAATTAATGAGAATCAATTAAAGTGCTTGTGCTTAAAATATTAGGTATTAAAAAGTGAGTTCATTAACTTTCAATAATTTCAAAAGCCAGCAATTCATGAATTTTAGATCAGAAAAGGAAAATAGTATAGAAGTGGAGTTGTCCCATGAGTGTATATATTGAATAAAGTACCCCTCTTGTAAATTATAAGGATATTATAAGTTACAGAAGAGTTTCATGACCATATAAAAACACGAGACCGAAGGAACTCCGAGGTAACTCCTAATATATATATATATTTTGCAACTGGAGGTACTTTATTTATTATAATACACAAGTTTCAGAGAGTCATGTGACAGGAATGACATCAGAACTCACCGTTTATATAGTGAATAAAGTACCCCCTCTTGTAAAATCTAAGGATATTATAAGTTACCGAGGAGTTTCATGACCATATAAAAACACGAGGTCGAAGGCCTAGTGTTTTTATACAGGTCATGGAACTCCAAGGTAACTTCTAATATCCTCATATTTTGCAACTGGGGGTACTTTATTTATTATAATACACACATTTCAGTGAGTCATGTGACAGAAATGACATCAGAACTCACCGTTTATAGCTGATGACATCAGAACTCACCGTTTATAAGGATATAATTTACAAGATATTCATGGCTTTTGTGTATTATAAGGATATAATTTAGAAGATATTTATGGCTTTTGTGTATTATAATAAGTTACAAAGAAATTCCCCTTCTTTTTTGAATACACAGAAAGTATGTTCTGGGAAGACAATGAGTTATATACCTACTAAAGAAAACAATATGGCCTATGTTTAAATACAAATATACAGAAAAGGAAAGTGCTATGCGCTGAATACGCTACACTTGTATTGTCAATTTTATGGAAAACAATTTAAATATAAATGGTGCCTGGAAAAGTCTAGATTTGATATTAAGGAAGGCGAGTGATTGAATCAATTATTCATTGGATCACTGTGTAACTGAGTCTTGGCTACAAAGAACAGCTGGTGTAAAGATACGTACAGGGAACAGAATGTCCATCTATCTCTGGCTGCCATAATATGTAGCTGAGAGCCCCAATAAACTGAACATACAGTAGCCAAGCCCACGGCAGACTGGGCACAGAGCCTGACAGTGACATCACATACTCACTGCTCCAGTAACCGTTGCTGGTTGATGAAGACGAAGAAGCTTGGCTCACAGACGAGATTGCGCTCCCAGCATGCATTGGTGCAGGATTCCCCTTCTTCCGACAGCCAAACCTGCATGGAAGTGACTGGGGGCCAGACATGGGGTAGGGGTGTGTTTTGGGGCCACACCAGGTGTGTGTGATTAATGAGGAGCATGGAAGGGGTGTGAAGGCCTTGGGACCCATTTATGGGATAAGGGGAGGGAAAGGGGAGAGAACAAAACTCCTGAAAGAACAACGAGGAATGTACAGAATGGAAAAAAGATAGGAGAAATATTGGAAAGATTTGGAATGGAAAAGAGAAAACAGGGAGATAATAAGAGAGTGGAAAAGAATAAAAAGATAAGAAAAAATAAAGAAATGATGGAATAACGTCTGTGAATGATCTTGTCCCCATAGCAACAAATAGAAAGGTAGCATTTAATGGTCAGCTGTTTGGTTGCTATGGGTGACTACACCCGGGCAAACTTTGTATCATTTATTACATAAGTCTTAAATGCCTGGCACTTAGGGAAGATAAGAGCTGGCACTACTGCCTTTGAAGCCAAAAAATCAAGGAACCCTCCATGGGTTCAGCAAAAGGCACATCCTCCACTTTTCAGTGAAAGGGAGCAGTTTTTCAACCTTATTCAGCAATTGCATCCTAGCTTTTTGCCATGTGACTAAACTGATGTCCTGAAGCAGAATAGCTAATAAAAGTGCTTCTCTAAGGATATTGCAGAAATTGAAGGAAACATTAATGTTTCTCAGACTAGTGAGAGAGAGTAGGGGGATAGATAGCTTTTACCCACTTATCTGTTGACCCCAGCTACATACATATATATATATATATATATATATATATATATATATATATATAGCCTTTAATCTTTGATGGTTTAAGTCTCTTCCCCAAAATTTTGGCCTATCACTCCTCATAACATTGTAGAAGACACTTACTTGATGTTGGATGTAAGCATGGAGTCTTTGCAGCATTCCCTCACTAGTGTATTCGTAAGGTAAGTAGGGCTCCACCTATAGAAAATGCCAAATTAGGTCAGTTGTGCTCTATACAGATGGGGGCCTATTTATCATGCTGTGTAACATATTGAAGAAAAACATTACCTGTGATGTTGGCCATAGCAACCAATCAAGATAATGATTTTTTTTCTCCACTGTTTTACACAGAGTGATAAATAGGCCCCAGTGGGTTCCATGCCTACCCTTTTCTGCAAAACACTGACGAACAGGAGGGACAAATAAAAGTCTTAACTGGGGACACGGCTCTATCTGCCTTCACTCCTCCATTCCTCATTCCCCCAGGCTGATCAGCGCAGCACTGGATAACAGGGTCTAGCTTCTGTGACTAAAACATTTCTCTACCACCCCCCAATCACAGTCGCTAATGATCTCCCCAGGGCACTTTCCCTGAAACACAAGTCATCATTTTCCAGCATGGAACCATCTAGATAATGAGGCTGCTCTCCTGGCTATTTGGAAATATTGACACATTAAACCCCCCTATTTGACATATCGGCAGCATCAAACTAAGAGCGAATATTCAGTCCTGAAATGATCCTGTCCTGGTCGCAAGTCTTAATAGGAAACTCTGGTGCCAGGTTAATTGGTGCCTGTGAATCTTATATTGAATTGTACATTCTAGACAACCATGCAAATTATTTGCAGAGCATTTAGCCATCATAACTGCATTAATTCAATGTTTCCCAAAACACAGCGGAAGATGTATCGCTTTCCCAGAATACCTTGCTCCTCAAAATTGCCTTGATAGCTGCCTCAAACTCCCGTGTGTTGTTGTAGTCGACTGTTAAAACATATGGTTTTCCAATGGCCATCTCCATGTATGGATGTTGAGAAGAGACCTGCAGATACGGCAGAGAAGAATTTAAATTCACCATTGTTTTATCCAATATACAATGTTACCATGGTGCCTACAGCTTTGCAGTAGCCTGAAACCCTGGTGCTGACAGACCTGCAAAAAATCTGTAGCCTTGGTGCCTACAGCCTTCTATAAACCTATAACCCTAATGCCTGCAACATTGCAGAACACTATAACCATGGTAACTACTGTGCGCCGGGCCCCCTGCAAAAAAATCTTCTATAGGGCCCAGCACATAGAGCTCCCTACCCCACCTCTGCGCTCCCGCACTCTCCCTGCCTTCCAACTGCCTACTCCCCACCTCTCACCACCCCCTTTTTACTATCTGCACACTCCCTCTCTGATCTATAAGAGGGGGAATTCTTTAGCACTATGGAGGAAGCAGACCCCACGCTCCGTTCCCCCAGTCCCTGCACCCCGCTCCCTGGGCCCCAGGGAGCCCTACAGCCTTTTACAAACCTGTATCCCTGCTGTCTACAGCTTTGCAAAACTTTATAAACCTGGTCCTTACAAACTTGCAAACTTGCATATGCCTGTAACTGTGGTGTCTTAAGCCCTCCAGCACTCTGTAACCCTGGGGTCTACAGCCTAAAACCCTGTTAACTACAGAAAACATCTTCTGAAAACCTTTTACCCTGGTGACTACAACCTTGCAGAGTCCTATAAACCTGGTGCCTACAGCCTTGTAGAATCTTATAATCCTTGAGCCTACAACCTTGTAGCGCCCCATAACCCTGTTGTCTACAACCTTGCAGAACTCTTTATAGGGCCGTGAAAGAGATTTTCCAGAAATCCAACCTGCAGTTGAACAATATATGCAGACACAATAAACATTGCTCTATATATAGCATATTCCTTCATCACCTCCCAGTAGTGCCTGTTTTGCTTTGATTTTATCCCACAGAGATGTTCCTTAATAATTCTCCATTCTTTCATCTTTCTCTCCCTCCTCCTCCTCTTCCCCTACTATCTCCCCCCAGGCTACTTACACTAGCACAATTCTGCTTGGCACTCTCTCTCTGACACATTTTCACGACTCACTTGGTTGACTTGTCTATTTAACGCTGGTAATTGGGTTTATGTCAGCTGCTTATGATGAATATTCCCACAAGCCGTCTGAAAGGCTGCAGGACACCTATCTCACAGTCGCTTCGGACATTTTGAATAAGCTTTTGTTGGCGTACGAGCACTGTCTTTTTACTTAGTATATACAGCACATTTCATGGCCCACAAGCCCCACATAAACCCTGCCGGGAGTGTTGCTACTAACCCTTGGTTTTTGTCTATAGTCTCCAATAGATGTAAGGGTAAAGAAAATGTAAAAGTACCTCACGAGAAGTTGGCTTCCCACGGAAAAATTCATGGTTGAGAGAGCTGTGAGGGGGATTGAATAGCGGCTGCAGGAACACGCACCCGTTGGCTACTGCTTCCAAAGGAGCAGGGCCTTCATAAGGAAACCCAAAGCCAATGAAGAGCTGTTGGATTGAACATATAACACTATAACACCAATGTGAAATGACCCTCTTTAAAACCACCAGCATTCCACCATTGTCCCCACCCTCTAAACACCACATCAGCCTAGCCTCATTTCCATATTGTCTTCTCCCTATCCTAAGCACCTTAGCTTTTTTCAGCAGCTGCTGCAGGTCCTGTTGGGGCAGTAAGCCGTGGTTCTTCACAAAAGCAGGGACCTCAGGGGGGCGCTGTGTTTCAAAATAAACAGTGCCATGGATTTCCATGTACTTATGCAAGACAGACAGGAACTTCTCTTTTCCCTGGAATAAGATGACATTTTATTGATTAGTTGCTATTACCCTTTATATCGCAGCCACATAAACCTCAGCATTTTTTATATATTGCTCTTTTCACATGGTGTTGAGTGAGTCGTGACAGTATAAGCTGTGGCCACAGCCAAAGGGTGATTTTTGTGTTTTGGAATGTTTTGGGCAGATATATATATTTATATTTTTTTAAGTTTTTATTTATGCTTTTATTATAACAACAGTTTTATAGCGAGAAAGAAAGAAGAAGAATAAACCAGCACACCATATAGTGATCAGTTCTGCAGTAATATATGCACAATTAAGTTTACATGTATTCATTTATCAGACACAGTTCGGTAGGTAGTGTTAGAAAGAGTATGTATGTTAAAGTCCTATGTTTGTCACTACTAAGAGGTCTTCTATCGCCCAGTTAGTTAGTCGAGTTGTATTTCATGGTTAGTTTCTAGGCCCAGATCCATTTCAAATTTCTCTGGGAATCCCCGCCCTTCGTATGTTAGTTTGATCAGTGGAAGGGTTTTATTAATTAAAGTTGTCCAGGCTGGTACTGTAGGGAGTTGGGGTGCCATTCATCTAATCATCAGTAGCTTTTTGGCATAGAATAACCATACTCGGATTAGTGACCTGGTTTTATTTGGGCAGGTATGTTTTTTTTTACACAGTATCAAATACTACCAGATATTACCTAAATAATAGTGCCCCTAAGACACAACACAGATGTAGTGTCAGTTTAAAGTGTAATATCCCAGAAAACATGGAAATCTACATACAGTGCCTGTTTCATTTACAATACACCCTGGCACACATGGTATAATTGCAGTGATTATTCCAAGTATGATTCCCCCATAAAAGCTAGTTCCATGTATGATACATTAGAATACTTGTATCATAAACGCAGGGACAGGTTTATTTGTATCAAAAACAAAGCATGGCAAATTAATACAGTGCCAATCTATAACTGGAGTATTACCCCAGAACACACAACATGTTAAATGAAGTACCTATTTCTGGTATATATGGCAGGATTCTTAAAGTACTAGTTCCATATAGTGTATAATACCATAGAACACATTGTACACAGTGCCAGTTTCATGTAAAATATCTCCCAGAACATATGAAGTTAAATGAAGACCAGTTTCAAATATTAATGCCCCCAGGACACATGGCAGGATAAGCAACGTTCTAGTTCCATGGATAATTAGCCTCCCTCTATGGCTGTGGTGTTGTCCTTTTGTCCTCTTTTCATTCTTAATGCCCTTCATTTTGTCCCTTGAGCCTGTGATACCCATTGCAACCTACCTTACAACTTCACAGTCCAGCTGACATTGACCTAACTCCCAGCATGCATTAGGGTATACTGTTAAAGGAACAGTAACACCAAAAACTGAAAGGCTTTTAAACGAATGGAAATATAATGTCCTGTTGCCCTGTACTGGTAAAACATGTGTGTTTGCTTCAGATACTTTACAATAAGTTATATAAACAAGCTGCTGTGTAGACATGGGGGCAGCCATTCAAAGCTGAAAAAGGAGAAAAGATGCAGGACACACAGCGGATAACAGATAAGCTCATTAGTTTACAATGGGATTCTTCATGACTTATCTGTTATCTACTGTGTGTCTTGTGCTTGAATGGCTGCCCCCATGGCTACAAGGCAGCTTGTTTATATAAAATATAGTTGGGTTTCTGAAACAAACACACCAGTTGTACTGGTGCAGGGCAACACTACATTATATTGCTTTTCCTTTAAACCTGTTTAATTTTTTGGTGTTACTGTTCCTTTAACATGAACACAATATGCATTGGGAATAGGAGTGAAAAGCAGATAGAAGTACATTCTGTACCTGCAGCTGTGTGAAGCCATCCGGGAAACAATCGCAGCAGAGGCAGGCAAGGAGAGAGAAAGAAAGAGAGAGAGCTCTGTGGGTAATACAATAGATTCGCCAGCACACACCATCCTTAAATATTAATTAATAAAGGCAGCAAGCAGAGAAGCTAGAATACAGCAGAGTAGTCAAGCAAGCAATCAATCAGTAATCAAGCAAGAATAAAGCATTCTGGGATGGTAGAGAGATAAAATAAATAGGGATGCACCGAATCCAGGATTCAGCCAGGATTCTGCCTTTTTTTGATCAGGATTTGGCCAAATCTGAATCAGAGTCCTAATTTGCATATGTAAATTAGAGGCATGTAGGGAAATCATGCAACTTTTCATCACAAAAGAAGATTTTTTTCCACTTTTTCCTTTCCTGCCCCTTATTTGAATATGCAAATTAGGATTCAGATTTGGTTCAGTGTTTGGCCGAATCTTTCATGAAGGATTCGGCCGAATCCCAAATAGTGGATTCGGTGCATCCCCTAAAATAAACTTAAGGAATCAAGGGTCAGATCACCTACTCTCTAGTGACCCATTGTATACTCAGACATGAGCTGGCCTAGTGTCACAACAGCAAAGATGGCAGGCAGAAAACATAAGGAAATGGGTTGATGTGCACAGAGGTATTCCGTGAGGTAGAAAAAAAAACTCTGGATGGGTCTGTGTGATATAAGGGTGGGGGTAAGAGGATATGAGTAAGGGCAGAACCTTCCACATGGCAGCCTCTTTCCCGTACACCACAGCCATATTCCGGACTTTATTCTGTGCCACCTGTTGGCGCTCCGTATTATTTAGTTCATCTGTCACAAAACCCATGAAGGAATTGTCTGGAGTGTGAGCTGGAGGGTAGAGAGAAAGAAGAGCTAGGGCGATACAATGGGGTCTTGCAGATACAATTCATCAGGAACAGCCCCCTATGTTTGCTATAGGGAATATGGGGTATTTTCTAAGACCAAGCAACAAGCCTTTCTAACTTACTAATAACAGAGAACGTGAGCTTACACTCAACTACTCGCAAGTTGTTGTGAAAATAAACAGTACAGAAACAACACATTCATATTCTTCTACAAATCCCACCACAACATGTCCCAGACTCACGGAACATGGTCATGAACTGCTTGGGATGCAGATTCCAGTAGCCCCAGTTGGTCCGATAGCCGTGGAGTGTGGCATACTCTTCATGGTTATAGGCCGGCTCCGTCCCAAATGTGTCCACTACCCGCAGGCGGCACCTACAGAAATACTTAAGGGTGAGTGGTCTGTAAGCCTCTGTCTAGTCCAGGGATATGAGAAAGCTATTTAACTAAGGATTATGGGAGTTATACTCAAAAAGCAAACAAACTCTCTCCAAGCAACGGTTTGCTTTTGTACAGTGCTAATTTCAGTCTTTTTGTATTACTAGGACAGGGTCATGACGGTGTTGTTTTTTTAATTGAGTCCCATGTTATATGCTGGCAGTGCCTACCACCCAGGAGTACAGTTGGGCTGATAACTGAGCCACTGCGAGGGGAGAGGAATGATTTACTGCTAATACTCAGCACAAACAGAGTCAGTTGTATTACTGAACAGGTCCCTCCAACATATGACCAGGTCTGAACTGGGTGTCAAAACAGCCCCTTGCATTCCAAGTACAGGCTCCCCACCTGCATTTACTTCCAGAACCGGGGATGGATAATCTGGGGGGGGGGGGATATACATTTGGTCTAGACAGGAAGAAACCTGTGTGCGCTGATTTATAGGCAGGTTGTAAGACTGCAGCCATTCTGGCCAGCAAGTATAAAGATTTGGGTTTCAAATGCAATTTTTTTATTGAGCCATAAATGAAGAAGCATAAAGGAGGACACAACCGCCTCTGTGATGAGCACAAACTAAAATAACTATTTTTATAGTCGACAATGGAACAACAAGAATAGAACAGGAAGGTCCAATCTGTGGTCTGTAAGAGCTTGCTGAACTGCAACTATCAGTGTCCTAATTAATTAAGGGATCACTACAGGGCCATTTATGGGGCGGCTGTCTGAATGTTAGCGTTGGAGTGGGTCAAGGAAGGGGGCACATTACTATTGCAGAGGGTGCTACGGTCAAATATCTATTTTAAAAAATGTAAATTAGCCTATTTAAGTTACCAGAAGTGGCTTTTTTTTTGCCCCTGTTAACTGGCCACTCGCTGCTGCCCTGGATGACTGAACTACAGGCCTCAAATGCTCTAAAAGGGACATAACACTTTTTAGGGCTCATTTACAAATGAAGTGCAGCATAGACTTCTGCCTAAAAATCCACAAAGGAACACTATTTTGACACAAGAGCACCAGAAAGTATGTACTCCTGAACAATTTATATCATATAATATCATGGCCACACCCTCACCATTTGTGATCCTATTACACTAGAACCCCAACCAAATCTCCTGCAAGCCACGTCCCATTCACTAACCATAAATCACATTTTTACTTCTCTTTAGACCTCCTGCCGCGGGGCCCCTGACTGCAATAGCCCTGTACCCCCCCCACCCCGATGGCGGCCCTGGGTACATCAATCACACAGAGGTTCCCTGAACACACAAATGTGCCATTATAACTTACAGGGCTTTTATAGGAAGATAAAATGAACAAAATGACTAACAGCTATAGAGTACTAAGACAGCCAGCAAGCAACCATATAAATGATTCAGCGGCACATAAGGATTTAAGCTCAAACACCATATTGTAAGCAGCGACCAACAGGCACAAGCCAATCTGCAATGCTGTACCTATTCCCTCTAAAAGATATTTTATTGTGCGCTAAATCTATATATTGCAGAGAAGTGTGAGCCATAAACAGCAGCCAATACACATCATAAAAATGTTTAGCCGTGTCCCTGAAGGCTTTATCTTTGTCTCTAAAATCTATAGCATGGTGGGGGTGCTTCCCAATTTTCTGTGCTTTGTGTTAAGGGAGACTTAATGTCTCAGGCCACTAAAGGGGAAATAGAGCCAAATAAACAGCTATTGATTTAGCAGCCAGTCATGCTCCGTAGGGCAGCACAGAGTGCTTTTATTTCTTTTATGGTGGATTCTGGAGACTGGAGTGTCCTGTGGCTGTAGGTTTCCATTCTCAGGTCTTATATGCACCTCCCATTGCCCTGCGCTGATATCATCTTGCTAAATGGATGCCTGAATTTATAAGGGGTCATTTACCAATTGAAAGCCAGGATGCAAAGTGCAAAACAAAAAGGTGCACATTGCACCCTGGCTTCTACTCCATTTAAATTGCTGCACATCTCTGCACTCTGGTTGAGTAACTACCACATAGTGGTGTCTGCTGTATGATCCACCGGCTGCCACCACCGCCAACCACAAGGTGGTCAAAATTGCATGGGGGGGTGGTATAAAGGTTTGAGGAGCTCCTGAAAATATTTTGGGTAGGGAGCCCAGCTCCTGAAAGCTACACTACTGCTACACTCTGTTTTGGACTGCAGAAACCTTCAGATGCCCTCATAATAACAGAGCTGCCTGCACCTCAAGCCAGATTTTTAATATGGTGCAACATACAGGGTATGAGGCACAATTTTGTACTCCCTGGTGCCCTGGAGTTGAGAGACTCCCCTCAGGTGTCAGCGCCCCACTGGTTACAGAGGCAGCAAAAATGCCACTCCTGGTAGCTTTACCAAAGGGAGTGCAAATGTGCTTCTCTATGCTAGTACCCTGGACCCCTTCCGGTGCCAAAAAAGTGAATCTGGCTCCTAAAGGAACAAGCAAAGGCAACATTTTAGCTCTAAGTATGACACAATTCCCACAACAATTTTAATGTAATTGAGTCAGATTCGTGAGAAATGCAGATGTGGGCGTTTTCATGAACAATTCTGCCCCTTTTTTGTAAATTAAAGGAAAATGAAAGCCTTGCACTATGTATAAAAATATACTGCATAGTTAGATGGATAAGTTGGATTGAAAAAAAGACTTAAGTCCATCAAGTTCAATCCCTTCAAATGAAACGAGCACACATACTTACACGCACCGAATGAAACTACTGTATATATAGCAATATCTATATTAATTGTAGATTTTAGTATCACTATAGCCTTGGATATTATGCTTGTCCAAGAAATCATCCAAGCCCTCTTTTATGCCTTAACAGAATCAGCCATATCAATATCTGGCAGTGCATTCCACAACGTCACTGCTCTCACTGTGAAGAACCCCCTACGTTGCTTCTAATGAAAGTTATTTTCCTCTAGTCTGAAGGGGTGGCCTCTGGTGTGGTCATCTCCTTTATGGAAGAATAGATCTACCGCTAGCAGTCTATAATGTCCTCTAATATACTTGCAAAGTATAATCATGTCCCCTCAAGTGTCTTTTCTCCAGAGAGAACAACTCCAACCTTGACAGTCTACCCTCATAATTTCAATCCCCTTAACCAGTTTAGTTGCACGTCTCTGCACTCTCTCCAGCTCATTTATATCATTCTAAAGGACTGGAGCCCAAAACTACACTGCATACTCCAGGTGAAGCCTTACCAGGGACCAAGAGTCATAATTATTCCCTTGAGTTAATGCCCTTTTTTATGCAAGACAGCACTTTATTTGCTTATAAAACGGCATTAACTCAAGGGATGCATAAAACCCTGCTTCAAGTAAATTAACAATTTTCCCAGTAATATAATTTTTTAGTAGTATGTGCCACTAGGTAAGACAAAATAGAAAATTGCCATTTTAAGAAGGTCTGTCCCACCCCCTGGGAACCTACGATTTGCGCTGCACACAATCAAACCATAAACGTTAGGTCACACGAGCCAATAAACAGAAAAGGTTTGTCTTTTACTTTCACATGTCTTCCTGTTACCGTTAGAGCTTGAATATATCTGATCAGGTGATATCACACAGACCATCAAGACATGGGGGCTCAAGGTAAGAGATGTAATTACAGTATATATTCCAGTTTGGTAAGATTTTTTTTAATATGCCACTTAATTTGATGTAAACTATTTGTTGCTTAGGTATTAATTTTGGGGGTACAGTTTTCCTTTAAGTGGAGACGCCGTACTGACGAGCAGCAGCTGATTGATAATAGCCACTATTTATAAACTGATGACGATGAAGGACTTGAATTAATTGCATTCTCTACTGACACATCTCTGAGCCTTGCACAAGGTTCGATAACCTCTACTGTCTTTTCCATGGCTAGATTTGCTCCCTTGCCTTTTTATATTTTTGAATCCAGATTTAATTACCTCCGTTTCAGATCAATATGTCAATTGTCGTGGATCTTAAAAGCGGCCGGAATAAATTCCAGCCTTTGATGTACATTATCCCTCTGTAAAGCTGCATTATTTTATATGCGCTGTGTCTTTAAAGGGGATGTAACTCCCATCATACTTAAACATGTTTTCAAAGATTATAGCTGGGAGCTATGGTGCAGCAATTTTTAAAGCAAGAATATTCTCCAATGAAAATCCTGCCTACTCCATATATGCCCCCCAGCTCTCTGTTTATTCATGGGGTCAATGCTGGAGGCAATTAAGATATTCTCTAACACCAAACACTTATACAGCACTATATTTGGAGAGCTTGGATGCACGGCTGGAGAATTTAATAACAGGTTGAGCTGAGAAAATACTGACCTGTGCAGGACTAGAGGGAGTGTACATGGAAAAGTATGGCCATTACTAGGGTTAACTTGCAGGTACCAGCTGAAGGACTTCTCCAGCTGACAAGAAACCTCAATGCACAAAATCCACTGCTAAGGGGCTAAACGTGATCTAGCAGGTCCCTTACCTGTATTTCCTAAAGGAGAGGCCCATATGCTGCTTCATCTGCTGCATTCCATGATAATCCGTGAAGATGAGGTCAAAGGGCAGTGGGTCGGTCAGAGGACAATTGCCCCTCCCAGGAGGAACCCCTAAGTAACTATAATAAACAGTGTTAGTTGGCTTCCAGGTTATATAGCTTTCTACTCTTTGTTATAATGAGTATAACAAAGATTTGTAACCTATCCCCCCCTCCCAACAAAATGCAGTTGAACTATATAGAACAGCAAAGGCTGATGGACGGTGTCGTTTAACAACTACCTGGAGCTTATGAACACTTTAAGACGTGTGTATCCAGTGCAGTGGGGCTGTCTGTGTAATCCAGTTAGGGAGAACCTGTTAGTTACAATTAGCCAAAGGGGGGCTGGTCCCTCCTGTTACCATGGAAACAAGCGAACAGTTTTTTTTAGTCTGTGTATATATGCACCATACTTCAGTGTTTCGTGTTTTTACCTTTGCAGCTCCTTCACAGACACAGTAATTTTCAGGCTGTGCCCTAAAACGTAGAGAGCTGCTAGAATATCTGCCCACTGTACCATCTCGCCCAAAGGCCCACCCTTCAGCACACGAGGACTGAAAACATCGCCCGACTCTTCTGTCAGGAATCCGATATGAACAAGGATCTGGTGAGGGGAGAGGGAGAAGGAAGGTGTTCATCTAAACTCAGCTACTAGGTGACAATTTTGTATGAAAGAGATGGAGGCACCTGAACAGTACCCGACTGTATGAGTCAACTCCAACTCATAACTGCTGGCTTACTGGCCTGCTGGACTTTTATAGCCTGTCTACCTACTGGTTAAATAAGCAGCAGTCCAGTTTGAGATTCTAGCTATCGTTATTACTGTGTATTCTGTCACAGTGGCACAGATCCTATCTGATACCCATTGTAAGCAGCAGTCCTGCCCTGCTTTATGGCTGAGATTCTAGATATCTGTATAACAGAGCATTCTGTCACAGTGACACCGATCTTAGCTGATACCCATTGTAAGCAGAGGTCCTGCCCTTCTTTATGACTGAGATTCTAGCTATGGGGTATATTTATCAAAGAGTGAAGTTAATAGTGAAGTTCCGCCACTAGAGTGAAATTCCGCCACTTCCCATTCATTTCTATAGGGTTTTTAAAGGCGTATTTATCAAAGGGTGAAATTTCACTTTCACCCATTGATAAATACGCCTTTCAAAATCCCATAGAAATGAATGGAGAGCTGCGGAATTTCACTCTAGTGGCGGAACTTTACTCTTTGATAAATTTACCCCTATATGTATAACAGAGAATTTTGTCACAGATTAATAGATTGTGAGCTCTTGGAGTAGGGACCTCATCCCAACTTTATTAAAATAGAATTATATTTTGTCACTTTATAATTTACTATAACTATTCCCCTGTTTGTGCTTACACCTTGTACAGAGTACATTTGTGGTGCTATATTAATAAATACATACCTAATTACAGTAGCACAGATTGCCTTAAAACACATTAAAAGCAATGTAAAACACATTAAAAACAAAAAATACTAATCCAAACTGAAATGAAACATTTTAAGGAGAAATGTTGGAACAAGGATACAAGAAAGATTCTATTACCAGCTTCTGCTCTTTCGGAGTGTCCAAAATCTTATTCTCGAGTCTTCTAGCCGCCTGCAGCCACTGAGACTCTAATCTGCGCAGCCTCTTCTTCATGAAGATCAGAGACTCCTTGCCAGTTCCCATTAAGTCCAACAGGGAGGAGAGCTCTGTGCGGAAGGCAGCCTCGGGGAAGAATAAAGAGGATGGTGCTTAATCTGGGCCAGAAAGCAAGAGAAACACATTTGGGACTGACTATAGAGCATAAAGCTGATTTCTCCCCAGCCGCAGCACTTACACTTTATTTATACATTAGAGCATGGAGTTTCAGCCATTGGCTTTGCAGCTGCTGCTAAACTACAATGCCCAACATCCTAACATTGGCCAATTGTTGCTTAGCAAGAGCTGAAGAACACTCTATAACTGAGATTTTATTTAGAAAAGATTGTGGTTGATTTTTCTCAGTGTTGGAGGGCTCTTATAGCCAGAAATCATTATTTTATTTGGAGTTTAATGACCTGTACAAAAGCTTTGTCGCCTTATGGGGTCACGGAACTCCTTGTCGACTTATTCTATTCATATATATATATACCTGTTTTTTTGGCCGTTGCTTGGAATAAGAACCCAGTGACTGATTTCTCCAAGGCAGAACCGGGCAGAACCATTCAACTTCGCTAAGGTAAACCAGAAAGGAGCACTCTGTGCCATCTACCCCGTAAAAGGCATAGCAGGGATCCGACGTCCAGCGAGAGCGCATCCACTGAAAGGGAACACCCACAAGTCAACTTGACAGCAAATGTCCAACAGTAAAACCTGGCCCACCAACATGGCTACAAGATAAGGCCTTTCCAGTATATGGCACTGGGCATTTGTAAGATTTACAATATTAATATAAATGACACATACATTTCACCTTAATCAGGAAAGGGCAACAGGGCTGAACATACCTCAACCTTCACGGAACAATCTGGAAACCGAGGGTCTCGAGGGACATCACAGAGATCTCTCTGACTTTCCACAGCTAGAGATACAAATAAAATTCCCCATTAAATACCCTACATTACCCCTTCCACTCATAATGCTGATGGCGTTTGGATAAAAGAGGTGGCACTGACACTTGTGATTGCTGTTCTGACTCCCATGCCTCACCCTGTGACAGACAGATTTTATAGTTGGATAACAGAAGGGAAAAATATGATTCTCCTATTTAGCGTCCATCCAAGACTCCTGACGATCAGTTACACAGTAGTCTCTCACATGGGATCACTTTGGGCGAACTCACCCTTTGATCGGAGAAGGCTGTTCCGCAAAATCTGATCTACTTTAACTGCAATGTCGGAAACGTTCTGAGCGATGGCCTGGATTTTTTCCATCAGCCCAACTGACTGCAAGCTAAGAAATACAAATACAAGAGTCATTTACACTTCTAAGGCTATGCACATGGTACACTGTTTGCTGCCTGTGAACCATTCACCTCCTGACATGCTACCTTAGTACAAAAGGATTAGCAGTGTTAATATGGTAATAAATTGTCCAGTTTTGTTCCCAGGTATTCTATGCAAAAACACCAAATACTGATTATGGAGAAAAGATATGAACAATTAAAACTGAGAATTTAGGGTCACCAGAACTACGGTTACAGGTTTAAATATGGGATACTTAGAGCTTCTGCTGCAAGTAGGGAGAATGGGAGCATAGAAGATGAAGGGCAGAGAGGGTGACAGCAAAACAACACAACTGCCCCTTTGGCTACTACAGAGGGAACTGTAGTCAGGGGTCAAAGGACAGAGTGGAACCCGAGATCTGAAAAATTGTGGGTCAAAGCTTGCGATGGAATGGGTGCAGTGTCGGACTGGGATACCAGGGGCTCACCAGAAAACTTTGGACTTTCTAAACTATTATTCCTCCTCTCCTCACTCTTTATTCTCCTAGTCTTTTATATTTACTTACTATACTTTTTTCCCATAAAGAAATAGGGAATGACCATGAAGTGTTTAGAAGCAAGAGGGCCCACCGACACCTGGGCCCACCGGGAGTTTTCCTGGTATCCCAGTGGGCCAGTCCGACACTGGGTGGAGTGTTATATCCCTGGTTTTGGTGATGTTGGTACATCAGGTAATGTTATTCCTCATTAACCAAAGACATATCAGGAATTGCAGAGATTTTGTTTCTAGTCACAAAACGATGTAATTAACACAATAAACTCATTTCTATCCACTTAATTAAAATGTGTTCTTCAAGCAGAGATGCAACACAGATTACAAAATCAATTTTGTGACAGTAACAGAGCTTCACAAGTGTAGCCAACTGCCTCTAGTCTTGTTAATGGGAGATAAATGTAAGTTACAGTGTGAGAGTGATTATTGCCAAGGATAAGAAGGTTTAGACAAAGGTCAGCACAGGGCATGTATTATGTAACAGACTTTAAATGTTACAGGAAGTAATTACAGACCCATCCAGCCCAAAATGTTCAGCTTCCTCTCCTCTACGATATTCACTGGCATTCTCCAGATGAGCCAAGATGTCCATTCGCCTCACCAGTGTCTCCAGAATGTCATTCATTCGCCGTAAAGCACCCCTCGACTCTCCTGTGCCCAACACTGAAAACCAGAAGGTCATTCTTACTGCTCAGGCATGGAACCATAATGCTTGTACTTCTGAGATTATATCAGCATTCCCATCTTTAGCTTTTCTCACATTGCAAGCCTGTTTTTGTTGCTACATTAGGGGCCATCTCTCCCTATTATACCTGCTACCCCACAGCCCCAGTCCCTTCCCAGAGACTATTATCCCACTGTTACTATAGGCACCATCTCTCCCTACTATACCTGCTATCCCACAGCCACAGTCCCTTCCCAGAGACTATTATCCCCACTGCTACTATAGGCACCATCTCTCCCTACTTTACCTGTTATCCCACAATCCCTTCCCAGATACTATTATCCCACTGCTACCACAATCTCTCCCTACTATACCTGTTATCCCACAATCCCTACCCAGAGACTATTATCCCACTGCTACTATAGGCACCATCTCTCCCTACTATACCTGCTATCCCACAGTCACAGTCCCTTCCCAGAGACTATTATCCCACTGCTACTATGGGCACATCTCTCACTACTATACCTGCTATCCCACAGCCACAGTCCCTTCCTAGAGACTATTATTCCACTGCTACTATAGGCACCATCTCTCCCTACTATACCTGCTATCCCACAGTCACAGTCCCTTCCCAGAGACTATTATCCCACTGCTACTATAGGCACATCTCTAACTACTATACCTGCTAAATTTGAGATTGCGAAATTTTATTACATACACTGCACATGTTCACAAAAGCAATTTGTTTGCAAACTTTAGAAGAAAGTCATTGAGATCTCAAATTGGTCATAAAGGAAGCAAATGATGGAAAGCTTGGTTGCTAACGTTCGCAAAGGTGTTTGCTAATTATTTTTTTCGCGCTTAGAAAACATATTACATTCCACTATTCCCTCCCTGTGACTTTAGAGTAACATTGTGACATGAGCACCTTGTTGACTCCCATGGACAACATATTAAGTAAAAGCTTAACTCAACCTTTAAAAAGGAAGCATTGCTGTTATAAAAAAAAATCCATTAGCTGTAGCAGATGTTTAATACACTTTTTCACAAGTTTCAGTCAAGCTCAAGTGTGCAGTGATTGGTTAAAATCTGCCCAATCTGCAGGACAGGCCTATCCCATTTATGCCTGTTACTACACAAACAGAGCTGCATCTGGTGGGGTCGGTGTTTACAGAAAAACAGATTAATGGAGGGCACTCTTATATAGCTCAAAAAATTTAAGTAAGGTGCATTAAGCCCCAACAACACCCTCATAAGGTAGTTCAAAAGTACTTTTTCATATTAAGGGCTTGCACACTTAAAAAAAATAGAGGAAACAGACTGAGGTGGTAAAAAATCTTTTTTTTATAAATATAGGTAGTACATTTAATCGTGCAGCAAAAGTTTTAAATACAATACATGTATACCAAGAAAAAAAGAGTCAAATCAATAATAGCATCAACGTACATACCACCAAGTTGTAACCAAAGGGAAAAGCTCTACAAGGAAGTGAATACCCTTTCCTGAAAATGAGAATTACCCCGACATTTCGGCATGTAGCTTTTACCAAGGGGTCGGTGTTTTCACACACACTTGGGCACTTACAAACACTTTGGGGCCTATTCATCATGCTGTGTAAATAGTGGAGTAAAACATTACCAGTGATATTGCTCATAGCAAATCAGTTTCTCTCCACTTTTTACACAGCATGATCAATAGGCCCCAATATGAGCATTATGGGCTAAATTTATCAAAGAGTGAAGTTCCGCCACTAGAGTGAAATTCCGCAGCTCTCCATTCATTTCTATGGGATTTTGAAAGTCGTATCTATCAATGGGTGAAAGTAAAAGTTCACCCTTTGATAAATACGCCTATAAAAATCCCATAGAAATGAATGGAGAGTGGCGGAATTTCACTCTAGTGGCGGAACTTCACTATTAACTTCACTCTTTGACAAATATAACCCTATGGGGCAGATTCATTAAGGGTCGAATTTCGAAGTTAAAAATACTTCGAAATTCGACCCTCGAATTGAAATCCTTCGACTTCGAATATCGAAGTCAAAGGATTTAGCGCTAATCCTGCGATCGATCGATCGAAGGATTTTTCGTTCGATCGAACGATTCGAAGGATTTTAATCCAACGATCGAAGGAAAATCCTTCGATCAAAAAATCACAGGCAAGCCTATGGGGACCTTCCCCATAGGCTAACATTGACTTCGGTAGGTTTTACCTGCCGAAGTAGAGGGTCGAAGTTTTTTTTAAAGGGGAAGTACTTCGACTATCGAATGGTCGAATAGTCGAACGATTTTTCGTTCATTTCGTTCGAATTCGAACGAATTTAACCAATTCGATGGTCGAAGTACCAAAAAAATACTTCGAAATTCGAATTTTTTTCATTCGAATCCTTCACTCGAGCTTCATGAATCGGCCCCTATGTGTTTGAGTAACCCAAAAACATAGTATCAAAGATGCTGAAACTTTTCAAGCTACTATTGCCTGACAAGCATGAGACTGTCAAGAAAATCAATAGAGGGGCCCATAATTTTCGGCTGATTTGAATGCACTGCTGCCGAACAGCATGGCTGACTTGTTTGCAGCAGGCAAAAAAACTACTGTATACCTTATTAAACTCCAGTGAACTGAACACTGTGTTATTGGTGTGAGGGAGCAAAATTAAGGACATAGCAATGTGTATTCCTCCTGGCCATCAGCAGGGTTGGACTGGCGCATTTGGGGCCCACTGGGTTCTAAACCTCGGCCCATGTGCCTGCGCAGAAACTGACGTGGTGTGCACAGCGCACATGCACGGACGTCCGGGCACAGTGCATGTTGCGCATTTTTCTTTTGTTTCGCCCCATAGGGAAGTGGGTCTGGGACAGCAGGGGCCCAGGGGGGGGCGGGCCCACTGGGTCTTTTCCCGAACCTGCCCATCAGAACTGTAAGAAATAATGTGCCAAGTTTGGGTCATGGAACCTGCTCAGTAGGTTCCCAGCACAACAAGAGGACACAAGAAGAAGTCACACATTAAATATGCATGTGTTTGTATATTTATTCCTGCCTTCCTTTTGTTCTCCTCTTCCCTTGGAGTCTCTGGGGACACTGTCATTTCGCAAGGTGGGGTGGGGAGGAAGAAATTAGTCGAAGGGGGTTTAGGAAATTGTCTTTGATTCTGTATCGCACCAACTCCCTGAGGACCATAATCTGCTGTAACAATATACTCTCTGCCTTCCGCCATGCCGAGGATTTAATTTTCTGGATGTGAGAAACCATTTGCCTATAATAGAGGAGCTATGGGCTACATGCAACTCTTATCTGTGCCAGAAATCGGTGTAATTACTAACGTATGTAGCTCAATGGCTATTGAGCTCACCAGCTATGCCACATTTTGAGAGGTAAAGTAGAGATGCTGTAACATTTACAGGGCCAGGGATTGGTAAAGATCCCCAGTTGGCTTAATTAAGGGCTCTGGTTTATTCATTCAAGTCAACGTGAAAAAAACATTATTACAGGTATCACTTCCGGTACCATTTCTTATCAGCACACACCACAACTCATGCTAACCGATCACTTACCCTCTGTCCGAATGGTGAAGGGTGAGTCTGCCAGGCGTTTGGCTGAGAACTGGCCACCGAGTGAGGTCATCAGGAAGCAGAGAGTAAAAAATCCAATGCCCAGGACAAATATCCTAGAATGAAGGCAGGCAGGTATCTTACCACATTGCACAATATGTTCATCATAACTAATTTCAATTTCACCAGATACCAGTTAAAAATTGGGTTCAACAGCAGGTCCCTTTCTGATAGCTCGGATCTTGGACTGGCACCTGAGGAAAACCCCAGTGATGATATTGTTGACTTCAGTAAGAGGCAATGTTCCTTTTAAGCTGTGCTCTAGTGCATGCACAAACAATAAATTGTGATGTGCACAATGAATTTTGTGTGAGAACACATCATTTTTGGCCTGTGGACACTGTTTTTTAAAAGCATGCACACGTTTATAGAGGAGAAATTAGAGGGAACATCGGTAAGAGGTTCAAAGCAATTGGCTGCATCTACAAATGAAGCTGTTATGTTCATTTCACAGGCTGGCATCAGTCATAATATTTTATGGGTAGGTTGCCACCCGACTGTTTTTTACTAGTGTAGCCAATAAGACTTCTGTTAAAGCCAGGGCCAGTGTGTTTGAAAAAAGAACCCCCCCAGAAACATTGATTGCTTCAGTTCAGCCTTTACTTCAGTGGAACTCAAGGAGAAGCAAACATACAACACTCTAGGTATACAAAAAGAAGCACAAAAAAAAAACAAGTAGCAACCTGACTTCTGAATATTCTACATTAGCCTTGAAATTCATAGCTCTGTAGCACCAAAAACAGGGGAACAACATTCATTATACCTCCAAAGAAATCAGCATGGTGATGACAGAGAAGCACAAGTTGCTCCCTTGAAGTAAATCAAGTAGGTAGTGCACTAGCAATTGCAATAAATATTTGGTGCATTCTTACCGGAAGGGTCTGAGGGTGAGGAAACATCTCCTGACAAGGACCTTCCCATCAGAGTTTACAGACAGCATCTTCTCACTAAAAGGCAAAAAAAATAATGCTACAAATTGGATAGCACAGAGCAGTGGGGTGAGATTTGGAAAATAAAATGTTGCTTCACGGTCGCGATCTGAAACAAAATGAATTGGGAAAAAGTTTTGACGGTGAACAACCCCTTTAATGACACCCCAATGTGTACTGTTTATCTGTGATCTTATTATATAATAAGGGGGGATTTATTTAATACTGGTCCTCAAAGAAAAGACTGAACCCAAAAAAATGAAGGGTTCTATGGTGATACCTGCTGTACAATAAAAATCTTCCGTCCAAGTGTTCGAGTGGGCACAGATGTCATTCCTGGATTTGTTTACTACTACAAACTGCCAGATTGTTTGGTGATCACATGATCAACAGTTATATCAGGCTGATACATATGGAACATTCCTCTAATTACCCAGCATGTTACGAGCAATTAGATAATAACCAGACTGAGAGGCTTGGTGTAAAGATGTGATATATAAGTTGGTGGCTTAAAGGAACTGTTCAGAATAAAAATAAAAACTAGGAAAATAGATAGGCTGTGCAAAATAAAACATGTTTCTAATATAGTTAGTTAGCCAGAAATGTAATGTATAAAGACTGGAGTGACTGGATGTGTAACATAATAGCCAGGACACTACTTCCTGTTTTGCGTCTCTCTTGGTTTTTACTGATTGGTTACCAGGCAGTAACCAATCAGTGACTTGAGATGGGACGGCACATGTTTCATCATTTGCTTTTGAATCAGAGCTGAATGCTGAGGATCAATTGCAAACTCACTGAACAGTTATGTCCCATGTGGCCCCCCCTTCAAATCACTGACTAACTCAGAGTTAGAGAGCTGCAAAGCAGGAAGTAGTGTTCTGTTCAATTTTTTAGACATCCAGTCACTCCAGCCTTTATACATTACATTTTTGGCTAACTAACTCTATTAGAAATATTTTTTATTTTGCACAGCCTATCTATTTACCCAGTTTTTATTTTTACACTGAACTGTCCCTTTAAGTTGACTTGTTCAGAATATTTTGTCAACTGTGTCCACAAACACGTGCCCTTTGCATTAAAGGATAAAATAACTAACAGTTTGGTCAACTTCTGCGGTAATGTTGTCAGATATAAAATGACATCCAAATGCGCTATTTCCAGTCATTTAACTCTCTTACATGTTATGGGAAAAACATAGGTGTTAAACTGCAGCTATAGCTCTAACAGTGCACCTCTTGCACACTCATACAGAATAGCAGGCCACTTACAGTGCACCTCGTGTTTATTTAAAATGAATGTAATGCGCTCACAAAAACACAAAAATGTGTTGTCAGGTCAACTCATCAGATGTTTCTTGTGTGCACATTCTCTAATCCCTTATACACACTTTAAAAAAAAAAAACAGATCAAAATTTGTGTGTTCTTACACAAACTTATTTGTGCGCAGCACAATTTATTATGTTCATTGGCATCAAAATGTATTTGCGCATGCACAAGTACACAGCTTGGAGGGAACACTGGTCCAAAGCCCAACACAATTCATCATGCATCTGACTTTGTTAGGGAAGTGCAATACATTTATTTTAAATTTTTGTTGTGATTTTCACTATGGGAGTGTACCCCTTTTTCTTTGCTTGTTTACAGAACCCCAGATTTGACCAACTCACTGAGAAGGCCTTGCTGGACATAGATTACATGGGTTTATACAGTGGCGGACCTACCGGGGGAGCCGCTCGCCCTCAGGGCCCCCCGGCAGCCCGATCGCCACTGAAATCTGGTGTGTACGGAGGGGGGCGGGGGCCTGGCTGTGCGTCAAGCACCAGGGCCCGCCCCCCTCTAATTACAGTACTGGGTTTATATTTGAACTGTTCTTGAATTGGACTGCAAATGTGCTATTCATTTAAACACTACCATGAACCTTTGATCGTGGCAGTTTATTGATTTTTATTTTACACCCTCTATAGCTCATTTATCCATTATTATTGTTTTTATGTTTGATACCAATAAGCTCCCCTTTATTACTGCTACAAATAATGGCTGCTGACTGACCTTTACCTCCCACACAATATGATGCCTCAATACAAACTCCCTATGACAGCACATAGCTAACACACTGACAATACATCAGCTCACTTACCTCTCATCATACATTCCACTCTCACAGAGTACAAGGGCACAACCACATACAGTGTCAGGCTGATCACATTTCCATGTCTTATACAAGCTCAATATAAATGCTGCTACCTATGATCTCATGGTACTTACCTCTGGCAGGGGGGAATGTTAGGATACTTACTATTTAAACTCATTCTCTGTGTATAATAGCATTTACTTCCCTCGCAAATTAAACACAGATTAAACAGCAATTAACTGTATCATAACAAAAAAAAATATACTCCATTATGTGCTTGTGTGAGAGAGAGAAGCAAGAGAGGCAGGACGTTTCGGTCCCCATTCGGACCTTTTTCAAGGTGCAAATACATAAAAAAAAGTGTGTTTAATTGCCACTTTTTTTATGTATTTGTACTGAAAAATGTCCCAATGTGGACCGAAACTTCGGTTATACATATCATGCTATAATACAATTTTTTAATTTCAAGACCCTTGGTGCTGGTTTTTTATCCAATAAATTATACTAAGGCTTTTTCCGTGCACAGGGGCAGCCACGAGGTGGCTTTTTGGTGAGAGGTGCTGTCCGATACCAAAGTGTGTGTATATATATATATATATATATATATATATATATATATATATATATATATATATATATATATATATATATATATATATATATATATATATATACTGTATATATAACTCCTGCCTCTCTTGCTTCTCTCTCTCACACAAGCACATAATGGAGTTTATTGATCAAAGAGTGAAGTTAGAGATCACCATAGTCGTCTAGAGTGAAATTCCGCTACTCTCCATTCATTTCACTATCGCCCATTGATAAATACTCTTTTAAAAATCCCACAGAAATGACTGGAGAGTTGCGGAATTTCCCTGTAGAGGACTGTGGCGATCTCTAACTTCACTCTTTGGTAAATACAGTGAAACCTCAGTTTTAAGTCCCCTGATTTTAAGTTTCCCCGCATTTTACATTTTTTATTTGTGGTCCCACCAAATTATAATGCATTTCAATGAGTGCATTTCCCTGATTTTAAGTCATGTTTTCCTGGATTTTACATCTAAATTTTGTCCTGATGTTACCAAAAACTGCTTTTTTCCCTCTATGAATGTTCTTATTTGTGAAATAAAGAGGTTTAAAATACTAACCAGATGTATATTTTGCCATTGTTTTGCCTGTAAATGGTCAATTCCAATTAGTCTGCCCCTTATACAGTCCTGCACCAATCACTTATTGCTTTAGGTTGTGGATGTGACTTACAGAGAGTCTTGCACATGCTCCCCATAGTGTAACATTAATGCTGCAATGTTTAACCCTTGTTATTAACACAGTAAATATTGTATCTCAAAGTTAAATGGACTCCTGTGCTTATATCCTTTCAGTACTTGAAGAAAAAGTTACTTCAACACATTTCCCTGATTTTACATTTTCCCGGATTTTACATCATTTTTTCCTGGTCCCCTGAAAAAACGTACAATGGGGGTTCTACTGTATACCCCAAAATATCAATTATACATAGCCTTTTATCTGTCTCACACATTGTAATGGCAACACTTACCTACAATCCCTCACTTCAGATACGAGGGCATTTATCTCATTCTCTCACAGCGCATTAGGCGAGAGATGTCAATATAATAAAGCTTTAAATTTTTAACCAACTATTTTTTGGTCTGATCAATACGTGAGTTTGCCAGTGTGCCCTGCACCAACATTTACGCTTTTGTAAGCGCATTATGTGTATGTATATATAGATGATAGATAGATAGATAGATATGGTGATGATGAAAGATAGATAGATAGATAGATAGATAGATAGACAGACAGACAGACAGACAGACAGACAGACAGACAGACAGATAGATGATAGATAGATGGATAGATGGATAGATGGATAGATGGATAGATGGATAGATGGATAGATGGATAGATGGATAGATGGATAGATGGATAGATGGATAGATGGATAGATAGATAGATAGATAGATAGATAGATAGATAGATAGATAGACAGATGATAGATAGATAGATAGATAGATAGATAGATAGATAGATAGATAGATAGATAGATAGATAGATAGATAGATAGATAGATAGATAGATAGATACCTGTAGATGATAGATGGATAGATGGATAGATGGATAGATGGATAGATGGATAGATGGATAGATGGATAGATGGATAGATGGATAGATGGATAGATAGATAGATAGATAGATAGATAGATAGATAGATAGATAGATAGATTGACAGATAGATGATAGTATAAAATATCCTCATACACCTGTTTTGCTCCACACCTGCAGCATATGCTTACCTACCTCAGTATATAAGACAAATATGGGAATACCTACCTAGCTGCTCCAATTGCACTTACCTGTCTCTCACACATAAGTATACAAGGGCAATTATCCCCTCCCCTTATGGAATTTGGAAAATCTGATATCTACCCTGCTGGGCATAGGCATAAGTATATAAAGGCTCACACACAAACCTAGGCACAGTATATAAGGACTCCCCATATAAGGATGGCTACCTTGCTGCTCACACACAGTATATAATGGCACTCAGCAGTGTCACACAGGATACCAGCACCCCTACACACACAGTGTAACAGCCCACTCACCGGTAGCTCGCCACCTGCAGAGCGTGAGGTCAGACAATGGCATCAGCATCTGTCCTGGCTGTGAGAGTGCACCCCATGCCCGTAGCGCTGCCCGTGCCTCCCCTCCCGCCTGTTCACTGCGCTTTGCCACACGTATATGGGAGGCTGCATTGTCTCCACTGGGGAGAGCACCAGCTGCATTACACTGACATCTACTGGCACTGCCGGGGTACTGCAGCCAATATTAAACAGTAAGTTAACCACTTAGTTGCCAGGTTCTTTGAGCGAGCTATAGGGTAAATTCTATAATAGTGTCGGACTGGGGCACCAGGGGCCCACCAAAGAACCATAGACCAGGGACCCACTCTCAGTACTATTATTCTTCCTCTCCTCACTCAAACTCTATATTCCATCTATTTAGCCTCTTTGTTCTCAAAGAAATAGGGAATGGCCATGAAATAGGCCAAATGTTTAGCAGCACAAGGGCCCAGAGGACACCTGGGCCCACCGGGAGTTTTCCTGGTTGCCGGTGGGCCAGTCCGACACTGTCTATAAACACTAAATCACTGGGGACCAGTTATGAGCCCATCCACTCGAAGCCTATAGACAGAGGCAAAGCCAGTGGCACTGGATAATAGCAGTTTGAACATTCCCAGGTGTCCACATGGATGTAGGGCCGGTGAGATCACTTCCGTTCCCCCATTATAGGCTGCCTGGGCAATACCCAGTCCCGACCCCCATACATGCTGTTGCTAAATATATCAATAGCAGGGTCCAGGGGTTTAATAGGTGCCTTTGGGAGGAAGCCTAACACCTACAGTGCATTCACTTCATTCATCATCCAGTTCCCATCTCAGACATGGGTATTGTGGGGGGGGGCAGTGTGGGCAGGAGAGAGAAACAGAGGTAGATGAGATGTACATGATAAAACAATCATCTTATTGCTCACACATTATCTGGAAACTATGCATCACCCAGCTGCCAGTAGGGAGGGGAGCAATTGGGGGAATCAGAATTCCTCTAGATGAGACTTTAATTGGTTTATTATGTGAGATTTTGTGTACTAATGATACACAGAAATGGAGGGCAGAGCTTTGTATGGAGAGGTTAGTTAGATAGGGAGGAGGCAGGTGAGCTGCCATGACTAGAGCCAGCAATAGTTACATTAATAGAAATAGTTTTTCTAGTGGCCATAGTTCCAGGGGTACCCAGGGCACAAATAAACACTCACCCTCACTGGCCTTCAGGCTCCATTAGCTCATAACAAGGTTACAGATATATAGAAACATTGGGGTAGCAGTCACCCTGCTATAGTTCCAGGGGTACCAGGGCACAAATAAGCAAATAGTTAGGTGGGTAGGAGGCAGATGAGCTGCCATGACTAGAACCAGCATTAGTTACATTCATAGAAATCGTTTTTATAGTGGGCCCTTAGCTCATAACAAGGTTACAGATATATAGACACATTGGGGTAACAGTCACCCTGCTATAGTTCCAGGGGTACCCAGGGCACAAATAAGCACTCACCACAAATCTCACCCTAACTGGCCTTCAGACTGGGCCCCCTTAGCTCATAAAAAGGTTACAGATATATAGAAACATTGGGGTAACAGTCACTCTACTATAGTTCCAGGGGTACCCAGGGCACAAATAATCACTCACCCCATATCTCCCCCTAACCGGCCTTCAGGCTGGGCTCTATTGGCTCATAACAATGTTACAGATATATAGAAACATATACGCTTCTAATATTTACCCTGGCACCTACCATGCTGTGAGAATAAAACATAGTAGCTCTATTTGATTTTCAGTATAAATCTGTTAATTACTAAGCTGCTTGCATCTGCTGCTGCCTCAGTGACAAATGTGGGGGACTGCAGTGTTTAATGTGCTATGGGGGTTAATGAATGAGGGAAAAGAGAAGGGGGTGCAGGATCTCCTGTGGCAGGCAACTTGCCAAGCACTTGATATTCATTGAGCTGTGGGTTGTGAGGGGTACTCGGCATGGTCTCCCTGGTAACAAAATCGCCTCACTACTCCTGCTGAAACCATTCCTTGTGGGGCTGTGGGTGCACGTTGCTGCTTTAGGCAATGTTTACTATTTACTATTTGTGTTCCAACTCATCCACTCATCTCTTCCCTATAAATCAGCATATGTGTTTTACCAAATCTCTTACACAAAGCTCTCCCTACTCATTGTCCAACTGCTTAACTGCCTGTCTCTACTAGATCTACTCATAGACTCATTGCTCAGTCCCTTGTTATTGCCCCCTGGTCTCTTTTACTACACAAGTGTAACCACCATTCTGTTACAATCGAATATTCAATTGACATGTGTCACTACATGGCTATCTTCCCAATTTGCCATCCCTTTCCTTTTCATTAGTAGACTGTTGATGGAAATCCAATTGTACCCTACAGGGTATATGTCAGTCTGTTTAGTTCTTTATTTGTGTGTTCACGTTCCCAGTGAGAGGAAAGTCTGGCCTAAAACCTTCTCAGAGCAATTCTCTTTGATTTGCTCAGTACAAAATGAGAAAACTGCTCGGTAGGAGCTTAACTTATGACTTACAGACCAAATCAATAGGATTCCTCAGCAACCAGGAACTGCAGAATTACCTCTATATGCCACACTTCTACATTGCCGAGCAATGGAGTCTACAGCCCATTCTGATCATAGCACTCATCCGTATGTGTGTCAGCTCAGAGGCTTCGCTTCAACAGACCATCCTTGAACAATATTACATAGTGCCCTCCGTGTATGGGTGATCAAGTTGATTTGTCAGTGTGTGGCCCTAAATACACTGACTTCAGTTCATGACAAGATAGTCTTGGAGACAGTGAGAAATAAGTTTAAATGCAAAGTTAGTTTTGGTATTCTACAGTTTGTAATTGATTGGTTTAATTTTTTTATTTGGCTTTTATATTTTACCTTTGCATTTGCTATGGCTTGAATGACAGAGGGATAGGATAGGGTGTGAGGTTTTTCTGTTTGCCAGGGTCAGCGACCCAAAGAAATTAGTTATCTGTTGGATCTTGTATTTCACAGGTCCTAGTTAAAACACAACCCCCACAAAGTCTGTTTTGCACCAGTAAGTTCATAAACCAGTACAGGGTCCATGATACCGTATGAAGCTGCCTTTGCACACTGAGCATTACTATAGGTGCTTACAAAGTCAGACTATGATAGCATAGAACATGAAAGAGCTAGAAGAAGATGAATACACATATTAATTGTCAATGCTTTTATCTAATCAATGTACTCATCATCCTGATTGAACTGCACAAAGCTGCAATTTTGTTAGTCACAACTGCTCTGTCTGTAGCCCTGCTCTTCAGCTCAACCACATTCTATTCTGTCTGTGGCACTGACTGGAGCTGACCACTGTGTGTGGTACTGAATTCCATACCCACTCTGTATCTGCATGTCATCTCTTATAAATATTGTGTATACTGTACAATCTGTCCCATTATCTATATGCTGCAGACAACAAGCCTCATATAGGGTTCAGCAGTATAGATGGAGCACTGGGCAGGACTGGAGACAGGAAAAGTGGCCCCTGAGTCTCCCATCTAGGAGGGGTACGTTTAAATGAGGAGTGTCCAGTCTGCATGATGCATAAACTTGACCACACTATAGAATGCACAAACTTTGTTCTTTCATCTAATTTTCCCCAAGGGGCTCCTCTATGCTGGGGTCCCAATGTCAATGACCTTCCCAACCAGGCAATGCTGGAGGGTGCTCTAAGAGCTGAATTGAATTTGATGCTTTCCAAATATTAAAACTCTCAGTAGTTCGACAAACACTGGAGGCTGATGGAAAGTCCAGATACTCACCATTATGGACATCCCTTATGCCTTAATACCCTCACGGTTCCCCATTTGTAGCCCCTTTTCTTCTGGGAGGTGCCATGCAATTTCTTTATATTTGGGCTGGATACAACTACTGCCTTGTGAGAATAAACAAAAAGTAGCAAGCAAAGTGGTTTCCCCTCTGTGCATCCCTAATGACACCTGTTAATACAAAAATCTAATTTAGGTAATGACACTTTTAGTGGGTGAAGCCTTGATATTGAATAGGAAAAATATTTGCGGTCTTACCCTTTGTCCTTGGGAAGAAATGACATACATAACCTTATATGCAAAGACAGAGATACAATGATAATTAGGGAGTGAAGAAGAAATAGAAGAAAGAGCTTTTCATGCAGGGGAAGAGAAAGTGATGTAGAGCGATGTAAGGAGAGCAAATTATCAGCAGGAGAGGGGAGATAATACAAAAGGGGGGGACGTATACGAACAAAATACAGATAATAATAATGAGAGGAGTTACAGAGGCATAGCCTGTGCAATGCCTGAATTTCCCCAATGGCTTGCACATTGGAGCTGAGGGAGATATGTAATAATGAAGCAAAGAATGATCTACACACAGACATTGCAGCTGACAGAGATATATAATATACATAAGAGCTGCAAGAATGCTCTAGATGAAAATGGGAACGATATAGGCCTGCACACTCAAGCTGAAATATATAATAATGGAGAGAAAGAGGTCTGCAAACCATTCATGAGCTACAGAATTATGAAAAGAGGGACAGATATAAAAAAAAAATATGAGATAACAGTCACGCAGGGCACAAATAAGCACTCACTGCAAATTACAAACTGGTTTGCCCATATTTTACCAGTTCCATATATGGCAACCCTTTGATTTATGATGATTAAATTTAAGTCTTCAGACAGATACAAAGCAATTCAGTGACTTTGTGCTCTGATGGGGCAGATACGTTGATTCCCAGGCAGACAAAGAGTTAGGGCTTCTGACTTATTTCTTATAAAATATTGATAGAACCCAAGTGCAAGTAGCTACATCCGTACCTGTCTCCATCTCTCTCTGTCAGTTCATATGCCTTCAGTAAGGGTGTGTGGGAGTGTTTAAAGTCCTGCCTGCCTGTGCTGCTGAATATTTACAGCTGTGTGGGTGTCTGTCCGTCTGTTATCATTCTATGGGAGCACCAGTGATTGCCAGCATATAATTAGATTTCTGCTTAATGACGTATGGATTTGCTATATTTGTCTCTTTATGATACATAATGGCATAAAGAGATTATTTAGTTAGACAAATAACATCTAAATGTGCTGATATACAATGATATGCATTAAAAACTTTCTGCTGTGCAACAGTTGTGGGGCTACAATTCCCAATAAGCAATGCTGGACTTGCTAGGGTTTACCATGAAATCTTAGAGTGGCTGCTGTGGAAGCAGACCCCCGAGCAGGGGTCAGTGCTTCCTCTGTAGGGAGCTCCGTGGGTGACCCACAATTTTTTTTCTGCATCATGGGTGAGCCGCAATTTCACATGGGAGCCCCCAAAGTTAAGCCACTGGTCTCATTGGGGGTTATTCAGCATGTGCAGGGCAAGATGCAAAGTCCATAATATGGTTGCAATCTGAGGCATTTTTTTCACCTTTTACACCCAGGGCACTGTACTCGGCACCTAGTGTTAATTATCCAATCTGGCACCAGGTACAGAGGACAGCCCCTGGACTGTCATTTTTAAATGACTTTTGTGCCCCTTAGTGCTCTTAAAATTGTGTCTGGTATTAAAGTAAACTACTCTAACTCTGCATCTCTTGTCTGCTTCCTTCTTCTCTTCTATGATGTGCTTCTCTTCTCCTTCTCCTGCTCCCCTTTTCTGTTCTACCCCTTCTATATTTCTGATCATATCCCCACCTGTCTGTCTCCTTCCTAATTCCCCTTTCCATTGTCTGTTATTCCCTTACCTTTTTCAACCCCCCTCTCCTTTTCTCCAGTTGCAACCTACTCTGTCTCTTTAGTTCATGTAAGAACAGAGTAGCCAATAAGGGGTTACAGATGGTTCATTTCAAGGACTGTGAACACCAATATTTATACCTGCCCAGTACAGTCACAGGCCCCCTGCTTTCATATTTGCACCGGCTTCTAGAGGACTAATTGCAGGCACAGAATTTGTCTCTAATAACTAATGAATCAACTCTTGGAGAAAGTGATGAACATTCCGAGGGACAGCGGTGAAGATTTTCATATTTACTATTCCTTTAAATAACAATGAATTCATAACAGTCATGGTATTTTATATCTCACTTCCCATCACAGCAGAACAGTGAACAATAAAAACAACCCTGAATATTTAACACCTTATAATTGCTCCACTTTGCTTCTTTGAGCCATGTGAACAAAAATGGTGGTAGTATGCATATTTTCCAGAAAAATGGAAATAGTCTTAGGAAAAGGGTCAGAGCAGGCATATTGCTAAATAGCATCCTCTAGGTTTCCTACTGTGACCCCAATTTATCTACTATCAGGAGGTTGGAATAAGCTTTGCCTTGGGTGGAACAGTTGTGAAATGGAACACAGAGGGAGCGTGGTGCTGAATGTTCCATCGCTGCCGTGTTTTATCATCTTACCTTGCAATACTCCTGACTCCACAACAATTGCTTTAAATTCCTGCAATTTCTGCTGCTTTCCATCTGTCTGCAGGAAAAAAGACTTTATTATAATTCCCTGCTCTGTCCTGCCGACTCATGACTAATTTAGCAATTTTCTTGCACTTTAATTTAATAGACCTAATCCAGGGATGTCGATCTCAGGGGCCCTACAGTTGTACAATACAATAATAATAAACCTCAGCTGTACATTTTGGAGTGACAGACCTGCCTTGTACAGTGATCCGAGCTGGACCTGATGCGACATTTAGGGGCAGTCTGACCGATATGTAGTTGGATTACAAATACTGGCAATTACATTGGCAGTACATTTGTAATACTTGCACCAGTCCTAGAAGCTCTTTTACCAGTTATACCTGGGAAAAACTGGCCACGTGGCCCTCCAAGGGAGAGTAAAGGTGAACATAAATCACAGATATTGGGAGCTGCAGTCCAAGAATAGCATAACTGAACAGAGCTATTGTGTATCAAATACGTCCTGTATTGTCTCACAATAAGGGTCCTTTAATACCCCCCCCCCCATTTTCTACCCTTCTACTGACCCTATGTGCATGTATGAGTGTACAGATTGGATAATAGCACTGCAGTGGCGAGGGTTTCTCCTGACCTTTTTTTTACTAAAATACTGGGTTTCCTAAATGGATTCTGCAATGATTCCCTTTTTCTTTCACCTGCTGTGGATTGCAAAATGATGCTCTTGTTGCCATAGCAACACTGTTAAAAACTGCAGCGCACGCTTTTCTGACAACATAAAACATCCCGTGCTTAATTTGGTACATAGCCATTTGACCCCCCCCCCCAGTAGAGTTTGCAACTATATAAGTGGTTGCACCCCCGAAGTAGCGTTTGCAACAATGTATGTGGTTGCACAAGAATGGTTGCAGACTACAGTTGTTGTATAAACTGATGCCATACATTAAAGGTCCAAACCTACTCTTTGCATTTCCTATATAGTTGCACTTGGTGCCAGTGCATCCACGCAACCTTCTGTTCCAAATTCAGTGCGCCTATTGACTTAGGGGAATTACCGCTTCCTTTAAACTGCCAATAGCTCCAGGATTTCTTCACTCACAGCAGTGTTAATACACACAGCAGAATTCTTTGCTCTTCAGTAATTCCATAGCATGTGAGGTTTAAAGTGGACAACAATGCATAAGGAGTAATAATACCAGTTGTCATCTATTTCCTTACATAGGGCATTCAGCTCTTTGTTGGCTTTATCTGCAATTTCTGCCAGTTGTGTCCACCTGATGAATCAATACAGACACAATTACAGTTGTGTTCAGAATAAAGCTCAAAATCCTTATAATAGTTTTTATTTCCATACAAGCAAATGCATTGGGAGCACATTCTATTCCAAATCATAACACGAAGAAAACTTGAACGGCTGCACATTTGTGGTGCATGGAGTTGACCATCTGGCAACTGTTACATTCCACAATTCTTCTGCATTTCTTGGTTTTGCCTGACAAACAGCATTTTTGATGTTACCCAAGTTTTCTATTGGATTAAGGTCCAGGGATTGGGCTGGCCACTCCATAACATCAATCTTGTTGGTCTGGCACCACGATATTGCTCCTTTATTGGTGTGTTTGGGGTCACTGTCTTGTTGAAACTCCCATTTCAAGGGCATTTCCTCTTCAGCATAAGGCAACATGGCCTCTTCAAGTATTTTGATGTATTGAAACTGCTCCATGATCCCTGGTATGTGATAAATAGACCCAACACCACAGTATGAGACACATCCCCATATCATGATGCTTGTGCCACCATGTTTCACTGTCTTTACATTGTACTGTGACTTGAATTCAGTGTTTGGGGGTCGTCTGACAAACGGTCTGTGGCCCCTAGGCCCAAAAAGAACAATCTTGCTTTCATCAGTCCACAAAATGTTGTACCATTTCTCTTTATGCCAGTCATTGCACAGCATTTGCTGCCTTCCTTAAAGAAGAAACCCCCCCCCAGTAACAAAAGCCCGCCTTAACTGCCTGCCATCACCCCCCTACCCTCTCCACACTGTGTATTAGTCAAAAAGGAGCCCCTGGAAAAAAACCTGACCCTAAAATGCAGCGCAGCGGAGTTCCCGGGCACCATCTTCTGTCAGCTTGTATTCTTTCAGGTCTCAACACCAAACACCAAGCCTGCCAGAGCATGCACAGGCTTTGTGTTGGCAAAGAATGAATGACCTCACTAATTGAACTCCACATTTCTATTATTTGGAACAAACTATTATTATTCAACCCGATTTAACTATGTTACTATGTAATTTCTACCAAAAACAGTGATTGATCAGTTTGGTGATGTCGGACTGCTATTATTCTGAACACAACTGTACACTTGCGTTTAGCTCCAGATCAGGTGTTAGTTGCCTAGTAGGCATGTACCTGTAGTTATCTGCAGCTGACTTCTTGTCTCCATCATAAGGACACTGCTTGCATCGGGATGCTCAGTCACAGGTGGCAAAAAGTGCAGAAATGGATGCCAAGTGTGAGTATTAATGCCTTAAATTGTCAGAACTAAATCTCCCTCTCTTTGCTGATGCCGAGATCCTGCAGTTGATATTTGTGATTTGAAATAAAAGCATAGGGTTTTGCTTTTTCAGCAAGATTTTGTGAACAGTCAGCATGATCCTTAATAAGAAAAGATATCATGCCAATACTGGTTAATGCCCTTCCATGCAGACTGCAGATAATCACATAACCTGTAGAACTGTGTCTGTGGAACAGAGCTGCAATTAGTTTATGGATGCTCATATCCCTCTACAGAGGTAAGAGAGCAGAGCTATGATGCTGAGCCTCTCCCTTTCCTATTTCCTGCATAATGTTTGCTGCTCTAGAGCAATTATTTCAGACTGATAGCGCATGTTTGTCTCTCGGCATAATTACTGCATGAAGTCTCTGCAAGCTTGGGTTCCAATGTAATTTCTATACAGCAATTCTCTGATGGTCTGACACTGACTGTCTTTTGGAAAGAGTTTCAGCTTGGCTATGTTTCAGATGTTTATTAGAGTGTATGCTTCACTTTAACCATACCTCCCAACATTTTGGAAGTAAAAAGAGGGACATTTTTTTTCCCGCACGTAGCACAGCAATTTTTTGACCACACCCCTTTCTGTGGCCACACCCCCTAATTACCATGTTTGTTTTACAAAATTTGGCAGGTTATGAAAGTTTGAAAATATTTCTCCTTATCTAAACTGTGTTTTTGTGTCTCAAAATTGTTACAAAGTATCTTATTTGCACCTGTTAGCTATTCTGGGCTCTCTGCTAAAAGCCGATTAAGTGAGAAACTTTGTTTCTTTTTCTGGCTGTTCAGTGCAGAAAAAAGAGGGACTTTCCAGTACAAATGAGGGACTGCGGGTTGAGCTGTCAAAAGAGGGACTGTCCCTCCGAAAAAGGGACAGTTGGGAGGTATGCTTTAACTGCTGCATGTGCTCTCTGCTGATTTAAGTAATTTAAGTACAATCTACAGTGTCTCACTGCAGGCCTATGTGTGGATTTAATCACTGTACAGTGTCTCTGCAGGCCGGTGTTCCATTATAACACTGTACAGTATCTTTGCAGGCTGGTGTTCTGGTATAATCACTATACTGTGTACCTGCAGGCCGGTGATCCAGTATAATCACAGTACGGTGTCTCTGCAGGCCAATGTTCTGATATAATCACTATACTGATATAATCACTATACAGTGTCTCTGCAGGTCGATGTTCCAGTATAATAACTGTACAGTGTCTCTGCGGGCCGGTGTTCCATTATAACACTGTACAGTGTCTCTGCAGGCTGGTGTTCTGGTACAATCACTATACAGCCTACCTGCATGCCAGTGTTCCAGTATAATCACAGTACAGTGTCTCTGCAGGCTGGTGTTCCAGTATAATCACTGTACTGTGTTTCTGCAGGCCAGTGCAATTGCGCTCTCTTTACTAGCAGAGCCAAAATTCGGAATTTCACCCGTTAAAGTTACCAGAAAGGGCTTTTTTGCAACCCCCTGGTAACTTGAGTGCTGCTGCCTCCTAAGGCAAGTTTCTTAAGTTGCCCTGGCAGGCTGGTATTCTTGCATAATCACTGTACAGTGCAGGAGAGGCGCGTGATATTTTTGTTCACTGAAGACAAAATCAAAGAGGTGATTAGGCTGATCTATTGCCTCTGTTAGTATTGGCTCATGAAATCATTAGCAGTGATAGAACAGGGTGCAAAGGGAGAGGAAGATGAGGCCGTTAGGCATAAGATATTATGATTATGCCAGTGACTTGGATGAAGATGGATCTATTTTATGGGTGACATTATTTAAGAATGAGGATATTGGCTGAAAGGTCTATAGAAACTGCACTGGAACTGATTGGTTTATATTTGGTAACTGATTAGAGAAAGGGCAGACCCTGTTGCTGCTGGAGGTCAGGGTTCTGAATGATTTACAATGTTTGCAATATAGAATATATTCTATAAAGTACAAGATATTACAGCGGGGGGGGGGGGTCCTTCAGCCTACAGAGGCCACAGGGCTTACTATAATGGCTTAGATGTAACGCAGCCATGTGAATACCTCTAACTTCAATTTACAGGATTTTTTATAGTGTGTTTTATTAAGGGTTTGACTGGTCTACTAGAATTCCAAAGGATTATCTAGTAGGGCCCAGTGTAGAATAAATCCCATCAACTCATCCTTATTTCCACCATGGGTCCTTTATAAAACGTTTACAATTTGGCACTGTCTATTTGTAATTGCTGTGAGAATGGCCCCAGGGAGTCTGGTGGCCTGTAGGATATTTAGCTTAGTAAATGAATTTCTCTGTTGGCACAGTTTGAGTATGTTCTACTATTTGATGGATAAAATGCAAAATAACTCTGAATATTAGTCTTAGGTCAGCCAGAACATTGGTTTTCAAGGAGCTTTAAAATTGGCTGGAACTCAAATGAAGGCAATTAAAATTGACTGAAGGTGAAGGATTATTGATGTGCACTTAACCTGTGAATGTCAGGCCAAATAAAATGTTTAATCTGCAAGACTGGATGATTTTCTGTACTATAAGAGCAAATGCTTAGCTACCCCATCACTGTTAAATGGCATAAGCATATAAGTGCCTAGGTTTTGAGCCACATCTCTATACAAGATGCAATCTGTACATCCGGTTTAATGTGACACAATACAAATTCCCTTTCTCCTGTTCGCTTTAGCATCATAATAGTTACTGTCTCAAATTTGTTTGGATCAGATGGATCATCTGAATCCTTCTGCCGCATAAAGTTTGGATTTCTAAACACACAGATGTCAGAACCTTAAATGCAAAAGATCAATTTTCGGTACATGTATGGTGACCCAATGATGATATCTATGTACTGGGAGGTTTCTCAGTTGGACAGGTTTATAAATTGGATCTGCTTATGCACCCTGCTGGCCAAATATGGTGAGTTGGCAGATATCAAAGAGAAAAGGAACCACAGCTGGGACGGGGGGCCCTGAAACAGCAGCACTGGTGGGCCCCCAGTCCAACCAAAAGCTGCTCTTTGCATTTGTGCTTTAGAATAGGCTCAAAGCTTCAATGGTCAGCAGAACTGATCTATATATGTATTGCAGATCCAGTCAACGAGAAAATGGCAAACAAAATGCAGTCACAGGACTGGAAACAATCCAATTGACCTGTCCCATTATCCCTGCATGAGCTCCCTTAGTTCAGCGGTGGAGGAATCTGGCACTTCTAAAGCTTTTAGAGAACCCATGCTGTCTAAAACAGTTAATAATTACTTTCCTATTGATCTCTGTCCTGGTCTTGGGTTTGCAGAGTAATGGGGGGATAAGGAGAAAACTGTCAAGAGCTAGTTACTGTATGTTCTGTGATATGTATCGACGGGTCGAATTATGCTCCTCTGATCATTCTCTATTTTCTTTCATCTGACAATAGGCTCCCCTTCTCCCAAAGCACTACAAACCACCACAGTTGGCATTAAAGAAAAGGAAGGGGGTATCTATCTGGTAATGCTTTGGAAGGTAAACAACCCATCTTGAGGGGAAGATTTGGACAAATCTTGCAAACATTGTCTTAAAGGAGAACCAAACCCTTTATATTAAAATCCGCTTCCCCCCTACCCTACATATACCTCCTCCCCTCCAGCCTATGTGTTACATTTGGTAAATATCCCTAACTCTTTACTTACCTCGTTGCAGATTCAGTGCATCGGAGTTCACAAGCGCCATCTTCTTCTCTTCGGTAATCTCCATGAAGTAAGCACTGTATCGGTGCCTGCGCAGTTGCAGCAGTCTGCCAGTTTTCTAACAGCTGCGCATGTGCGAAAGTCACGGAAATTGCTGAAGCGCTAGAAGAAGACCCACAGATTACCAAAGAGAAGAAGATGGCACCAGGTCTGGACTGAGAATTAAAATAGGCCCTGGCATTTTAGGTACACAGAGGCCCAAACAGCCCCCACCAGCCCACTAAATACTGACTTTCTATGGCTCCTTATAGCAGCCCCTCTGGCATTTGCCAGAACCCACACATTACCAGTCTGGGTCTGGATGGCACCCATGAACTCCAATGCGCTGAATCTGCAATGAGGGGTAAGTAAAGAGTTAGGGGCATTTACCAAGGGTAACAGCTAAGCTGGGGGGGAGCAGGGAGGGGGGTCTGTGTAGGGTAGGGGATTTTAATATAAAGGGTTTGGTTTTCCTTTAATGCTTAGCAAAAATTAATGGAGCCCAAGTAGTTGTCAGACTTATTCGGTTGAAGTCCCTCTGGAGATCTAACATTTGGTCAAGGTCCCCCTTATTTAACAATAATGGTACAGATAAAGGAGAATATAAAGGAGAATATTGTTGTGTCAGCTAAATGTTCATCCCAGATACCACCTTAATTGAACTTCAACCTTTGCTTTCATATGTATCTTGCAGAATAACTAAGCTTTCTTCCAAGATCTCAACCAAACCATCGGGCTCAGCCCCACTTGGTAATGTTCCATTCTTCTCAAGGGTAATGCAGCCCCACAGTTGGGGAACCACTGTTAGGAGGTTGACTGATGATGACAAACGAAGGATGAATATTTTGCAGCTAAAACTAAAAATTATGAATTGTATATCCCTTTTGTTGAGAAAACAAAAGGGATATACAACAATTCCCTTCTCTTGTGTGATTGTTCCAGAACATTGTTATCATGATTAATAAGAATCCTTTCCCCACATGGAGTTCTGTATCAAGTTCAGAAATCCCTTTAATCTACTGTCCCACATGACGCACATCTTACCAAATGAGGAGGCTTACAATCAAGCCACAGAAATGATCTTTCCCCATTCAAAGGGGACAAGAAATACTTTTGAAACCTATTATTGATTGCTTGAACAACAAAGTGCATAAGGGGTCTCCAGCAAGGAATGCAAGTGCATTGTTTAAAATAGTCTTTTTTTAAGCGGTATGGAGAGAACACAAAGAGAAAAAAGTGTTGTATTGCAGCTTTTAGTTAGCCCAATAAATGTCATTTTCTATGACAAGTTTAAAAAGACACTCCTGCAAAATGCAATGCTAACAATAATGCAATGCTAACAATAATGAGTGTGGACATCAGTGCCAAAGCACAGCGCACAAAGTAGGCCAATACAAAAATGGGGGGTTGTGGGTGCACACCTCAGGCCAATTTCAAAACGTTTAGAGCCCTGTCTAAATGATTCAAGTAAAACTGCAAGTGAATGTAATTTTGAAACAAAGTAGGCCGGCATGAAGTTTTTTTTATTTAAGACGAGATGATGTCCCTGCAGCTAAACTGTGTGGGCACAGATTTACATTGTCAAACAAACAGTATGGTAGAATAAAGTTTGAGCAAGTTAGTTTGCTGAGCAAATTATTTTACAGAATAAAGATTCCCATATGTTGGCAAAAACTGCCTGACGATTTTTCACTTCCGAACAGCCCATGGATGCCTGTTTTGATTGGTCACATTCATAAGTCTATCTCAGTGGATAGAAAATTACTTTGATCTCTATTCTATTTTCTTTTGTAAGAGCAGGAGGGTTTGCTTGTTTTAGGGTTTAAGTAGCCTATTTCCAATAAGACAGGAAAGGTAAAATTCAAGACCCCAGCCCTTCAATCTCTGCCTCCTCCCACTCGTAGGGAAAAGAAAAATATTGAGCTAGATTTTATGGCTATCCATTATCATTTTCCTTGTCTATAATTAAGGAGCAACTTGGGATACTCCAACTAGGAGACCTATTTTAAATTGATTTATTGTTGGATTATTGGCACTGGTCACTTTATAATCAATTAACTTGTATAATTGATGAGGGTGGGATATGGAGTGAGAGACTTGGTTTCATGAATTGATAAGCATTGGCACTTTATCATTTATATGCAGTAAAAGAACAATCCTAATGAATTGAAAAGCACTGGCACTTTAGAAGTTATTTATTGCAATAGAATAATTCATTTTGTGTATGTGGATTAGTTAATGGAGCACATGAGTTCATGGAGTTAATTCACAATCACAAGAATTAATTACATTTTAAGTGAATTGATTGGCTGTTGTATTAATTTATGGGATTTATAAATTATTAATTTCACATAACTATTCAATTCATTTTTAATGCTAAATCAATCAGTAATAGTAATAAGAATTAGAAAGTTGATCAAGAGGTGACCTATCATAATTGGGATTAAGTTGTGAATTAATTGGTCTGAAGGAAACAATTATCCAAGTTGTTTTTACATTGGTTTCCCTGAGTGGGCATCATAATTAAAAATTATCAATCAGTCACAAAAAAGGTTTCTTTTTTCTCTATATTAGAAAATTAGGACAACTGAAGCACAGGTCTATTTAGGGTAGGGGCACACTGGGCGATTCGGGGAGATTTAGTCGCCTGGCGACTAATCGCCTCATTTTTCTCCCCAAGCGCCTTCCCTCTGTCTTGTGTCAGCTATAAGGAAAAGTCGACTGCAGCATGGCACATGCGGCGCTTCATATTCTGAAGTCGGCTGAAGTTGCCTCACGAGGAAACTTTGGGCGACTTCAGAATACAAAACGCCGAGTATGCCATGCCGCAGAGGGAAGGCGCCACAAAGACGAAGCGATTAGTGGCCAGGCGACTAAATCTCCCCGAATCGCACCCCTACCCTTATGTGGCTAAGAACAGGTCCCCTCCATGAGCCAATGGTTTGTACAAAGGCTTGAACATCAAGATTATCCTAATCTGAGGCACCATGGGGGGGTTAACACAGAGGGGTGCACTCCCAAAGTGTATCCCCTGAAATCTTAATAATATGCATGGTCTCTCCAGTGTCGTTTTTCTCTTCAAATGTCTGATACTGAAAGTCCAGTTTGAAGGTCAATTAGGGTAAGATTGGGGTTGAAAACATAATTGCTGTCCAAAATATTCTCGGAGTGATGATCGATTGACTCAAACACTGATATTTTCCTATATTTGTAACCTTGTTAAGAACTAAGGAGCCCCTAACCAAAGACTGGAACAACCATTGGTCAACTCTGGCATAAAAAGTGGGTTGTTCCATGCTTGACCTGAGTGGCACATCTAAGCAAGGTATTTTATAGCATTAGTGGCTGTCACTTGCTATTACTGATTATAGGAGAATTCAACCCTTTAGCAAAAAAAAACTCACCCCCACCCCAGACCCCCTCCCTCCTTTCCCCAGCCTAACTGCCACCTCGGGGCACCCTTACTTTTAACTTACCCCTCGGCACAGATTCAGGCATTGGAGTTCCACGCAGTCATCTTCCGGGTCTTCGGTAAGCTGAGACGGAGACCAGCGAAGCGTCACATGCGCAGTTGGAGCAATTTACCGGTTTGTGACAACTGCCCATGCACCGAAATGGACAGAAATTGCCAAAGCACCAGAAGAAGAAACCAAATGGTGGCACACACTGGGCCAGATTCAATTCCGTGAGAAAAGATTTATCATGAGAAAACTCATACATGAGATTCGATTTGAGGTGCAATTCAATTCAGGAAAACTTATCTCACTCTTGAAAAAAAAAAACGGAAATGAATTTGGAGAAACTTTTTTTCTCCTCGAATTGAATCTCATCCATGAATTTTCATGTGATAAACCTTGAGATAAATTTTTCTCTTGGAATTTAATCTGGCCCTATATGTGCAAAGGTATATGGACACCTGCCTTTCCAACATCTTATTCCCAAACCAAGGAAATAAGTTGCTTTGCAGCTATAACAGTCCATACTTTCCCTGGAAGGTTCCTACTAGATGTTAGAACATTGTGTCCGAGATTTGGGTTGGGCAGTGATGTTGGAGATTAGGTCTGGTTCACAGTCAGTGTTCAAATTTATCCCACAGGGGTTCAGTTTGGTTGACCTCAAGGATTTGTGCAGGTCAGTCAAGTAATTCCAGTCCCACCTTAGCAAACTCATTTTTGAATGGACATCACTTTTTGCATTGGGGAATTATTGTGCTGAAATGGGAAAAAGTGTTCCCCAATCCATTGCCACAAGATTGGAAGCATGGAATTGTCACATATGTCATAATATGATGTAAGCATCTGTATTAGCAATGATGGCATCTGAATACATTAGGCCCTATAGTATACATTCTCCATGACAATCTCTTAAAAGAGGCCACTGCTTCACTTTCACTTCAATTGTGGGCCACAGTCAATTTAGCACATTTCCAACAGAAATATCTGTAACAGAGTAACAAGCCATGCAATAAGCCAGGCGTCTGGGAGAGAAGTAGATTTACATCACAGGTAACCCTGCTGGAGGGAAATTAATGCAGAACAGCAAGGGGACCAGCCAAATCTGTGGACAGAAAATCTTTTTGCTGGGTAGGAAATTGAGGTTAGAGATCCCTGCTGGTGACAAAGCCGGGAAAGCTAAAGGTACCCTAGAATAAAATAAATATTAATATAAGCAGGCAGCAAGAAGAAAAGGAAAATGAAAAGGAAATGCATGTGAACGATAGAGAAGATAACAATATGTGAAAAACGATTCCTTCTCTGCATGTCTTGTGTTTATACATATGGGGAGAGTATGGCACTGCTTACTGAGTGAAAAGGATATTCATTAACCCCTGACATTCATATTATCTCAATACAGGAGGGAAACAACCTGCCCAGATACTGTCTCCTTTCCTACCTCCAAATGTCAAAAAGTCCCTTCAAGTCCCCCCCCCCCCAAACCCTTGGATATATTTATCAAAGTGTAATGAGACAATTAGCCAGAAAAATAAAATCCAGAATCCTATGCAAGTAATTAGAGCTGTCCAGTTCAACCTTTTCCTTGTTAATCACCATATATTTGTGAACCATCCAGTTCTCTTCTTCATACACAGCATGTATATACAATATATATATATATTATATATATATATATATAGATATATATATATATATAGATATATATATATATATATATAATATATATATATATAGATAGATATATATATATATATATATATATATATATATATATATATATATATAGATATATATACACACACACACACATTAATAACAGTCTGACATCAATAACCTGATCAATAGCTGTTTTAGGTAGACATTATACTGTATTTCTACATGGCAAATAAATTACTAGCAGGTGTAGTAGAGTAATAGAAACCAACAGACCCAACAGACTCATGACTTGACTCAGGCTGCTGATTCTGTGTAATTGAATCAATAATTGAGGCTTGTTCCAAATAATAGCAGTGTTAATAATATTAGTTTGTTCCAAATAATAGCAGTGTGGAGTTCAATTAGTGAGGTCATTGATTCTGTGATAAAACAGGTGTCAATTACGGCCCTTATTTAAGAAAGGAAGGAGCAAATGTTGTGCATGTTGGTTATAGTGTATTTCTCTCTGATAATCTGAGTAAAATGGCTCGTTCCAGAGATTGTTCAGAAGAACAGCGGACTTTGAATAAAAAGTTGATTGGAGAAGGGAAAACATTTAAAGAAGTGCAAAAAATGAAAGTCTGCTCAATTAAAATGATCTGAAATACTTAAAATGGCAAACAAAACCTGAAAGATGTGGAAAAAAATAGAAAACTACCATTCAAATTGAATAAAAGAAAGATAATAGAAAAATAGACAAAATGGCAAAGACTCAGCCAATGATCAGCTCCAGGAAGATCAAAGGAGGTCTAAAGTTACCTATGATACTGTTACAATTAGAAGATGCCTATGTGAAGCCAAGCCATTGTTGAAAAAAAGACGTGCTGAAGAGCTTACAATTTGCCAAAGAACTCATTAACTGAGAAATGGTGCAACATTTTGTGGACTGAAAGCAAGATTGTTCTTCTTGAGTCAGACAGTTTGTCAGACGACCCCCAAACACTGAATTCAAGTGACAGTACAGTGTGAAGACAATGAAACATGGTGGCACAAGCATCATGATATGGGGATGTGTCTCATACTGTGGTGTTGGGTCTATTTATCACATACCAGGGATCATGGAGCAGTTTCAATACATCAAAATACTTGAAGAGGTCATGTTGCCTTATGCTGAAGAGGAAATGCCCTTGAAATGGGGGTTTCAACAAGACAACAACCCCAAACACACCAGTAAACAAGCAAAATCTCAAAAACTTGTGGGGTAACATCAAAAATGCTGTTTCTGAGGCAAAACCAAGAAATACAGAAGAATTGTGGAATGTAACAGGTGCCAGAATTTGGTGGACTCCATACAACACAGATGTGCAGCAGATCTCAGAAACACTGATTATACAACTGAATATTAGTTCAGTCATTGAAAGCAAAACATTTTTCAGTTTATGCAGTGAATGTTTTTAGTATGTAAAGAAGAATGCAGACACTGCTATATTTTTTTTTTTTTTTGAACATTATATTTTTGATTATTGAACAACCACACATTTGATGATTTTTTCTTCATGTTTTAATTTGGAATAGAATGTACAGCGTTCCCAATGCATTTGCGTGTATGGAAATAAAATTTCCATGAATCGGTTAAAAGAAATAAATGGTGAAACTATCAATATCTCCTGAGTGCAGGATTTTCTTACAGGCGACTGACGTATAATTATGTATCCAAAATAATGCTAGCTGACAGCTAATTAGTGTAATTCTGTCAGTAACTGTCACTTTGCTTTACATTTTTGTAAAAGGAATGCGGCGAATCGGAGATTTGGTTAGGGATGCAGCACATTTCTAGTTCTTAGGGTGAACAAACTTTTTTGTTGGGGCAGTGTGTAGGATCATCATGTGCAAGTTACCCAGGCACCCAGACGGGGTACCCATGGACCACCCACACAGTCAAGGAATTGGGGACTAAGGCAACTTCTGCCTACCCCTAGTTCTGTCTCTGTCTAAACCCCACTAAGCTGATTTGGGATGAATTGGCTGGAATGGTAATAGATTAATGTCTATCTAGTGCAGATCATTTGTGTACAACTTCCTATTGTGTTTGATCCAATTCAGTTGTTTCAATATATAGAAATAACAGTTTTATTAACAAAGTTCTCTTTCTCAGGAAGAGGGAATACAATGCTTGCTCCCTCTGGGCCAAAATAACATTTGAGCAGGGTTGTTTCTGGGGTTTTTGCCTCCTGAGGAGACCTTTCAGATGCCCCCCCCCACACACACACACCAAGAGCTTACCTTTCTGAGCGCTGGAGCGGGTTGAGGGGCCCACATGATTAGAAAATCAGAATTTCGGCTCTTTGCATTACCAGGAGCTTCTCAACTCGCCTCATAGCAGCAGCTCCTCTGCATTTGCGTGTCTTGTCCAGAGAAACACATGCTATATCCCAACTATTTGTTATTAATGCAATTTATGGAGGGGCTCATTGAAGTAAGCTCATCATCAAGCACATTTTAATAATGGCAAGAATAACTGGTGTGGTTTGTAGAACTGTCCTACTACTTTGGCACCTGAATCAATTCTAGACCTGGAATGGAGCTGTAAATACTGGACTAAACAATGGCAGTGCTTGATTGGTCTATGAAGGGTAGGGGTTTTTTAACTTTAGGTTTGAATTCTCTTTTAACGGTGCCATATAGAAAAATGTCAAAGCTTATTGCCAGGGATTCCCCTGCAAGTGGTACAGAACTGGTTGCTAGGTTTGCTAGCAACCACAGGAGTGCCATGGTTAGCATCACATACTGTTATACAGGGATCTCTGTGCCAGTCCCCATTCAACAAAGAAAAAAGATATAGTACCAAAGAAGCCAAATATCACCAGGATCAACAGCTGCCAGTGCAGAAAGAGGCAGTTGCTGTAGAAAAATGCCTCAGCTAAGCTGACGGACTAGGAAAGAAAAGGGAACAAAGGGAGGAGAGTGTTACTGACATAGTTAATTTCTGTGTATCTGTGCTCTGAACCACGACAATCTATAAATATGAGCACTTTGCAGCTCAAAATTATTAGCAGATGTGCTAATCAGAATAAATCGCCGAGTACGCTTGACTTGCTGATTACATTGGTTCACAGGGTGAAATTTTAAGCAGCTCTGCAAATAAAATCATTGCATAGAGAGAAGCTAGTTTTGTTCCACAAGGACAGAGCTCTAAACGCTGCCCACATTTATGTTTTATACCCAAGTACAGGAATGGGATCCATTACCTGGAAACCCGTTATCCTGAAAATTCCGAATTGTGGAAAGGTTGTCTCCCATAGACTCCATTTTATCCAAATAATCCAAAATATTTAACAATGATTTCCTTTTTCTTTGTAATAATAAAACAGTAACTTGTACTTGATCCAAACTATGATATAATTAATCCTTATTGGAAGCAAAAGCAGCCTATTGGGTTTATTTAAGGCCCCAGAATAAAATGCCCTTATTCCTGGCATGTATGCACCATAGAAACCCCAAACCCTTTTCTGTCTCTATTCTCCTCAGAGCTAGACTGACTGTGAGCAGCATTTAGACCCATTTAGTATTCTGTCCCTAATGCTCTTTCCATTTCACTTACAGTTTTTTACGGTTTTTTGTAGGGCTGCTCGGGTCAAAACTGCCGGCCCAGTTTTCTAAATTAGGAAAACCGGGCAGGATTTCCTATAATTGACGCAGCATTGGGCCAATCGGCGATCACTGCATCATAGCCCCACCCCTGATGTCATGGCCCCGCCCCCTGCCCGAATTCCACAAGCCGAAAAGGTGGCAACCCTAGATGCTGTACTCTGTCCTGGAGGACTTCAGTGCAGAAAAATACAAATTTTGAGGCCCTTGCCTCTTATTACGGTAAAATATTATATAATTTGTCCGTTCCAAAGGTTGCAGCATTCATTTTATTATATGCGAGTTCCTTTCCTCCTTTAGCTCAGTATTTAATGAAAATGAGTTTTTCCCTGCAGTACATCACTACCGGGTCCAACACAGGGTGAATTGTATTCTGTAACTAAACAAAAAAACTAAATAAATGGTCTTATTACATGTCGGAAACAATTTGCTATTGCCCCAGGGGTAAGTGCAAGGGCAATAAGGGTGGAAAATGGCAATGTTTTATTATTTTCTTTTTCTTTCTATTTGCTTTTTGGACCCGAAGATGACGTAAAAGAAGAACATTACCCATTACAAGGTAATGCTCAACTCTCTGGTATGGAATGCAGAACAGATGTTTATATAAATAGGAAATAAATTATATTAGATTGCCAGCTCTTGTCTCACACTGCTACTTTTTAAGGTTACAGGATGTGCTCAAGAGGGAGCATGCCACCCTCTGGAGTGATGCCACACTGTCTCCTGTATCACTATTAATATAAAAGGAGAGGTTATTATTCACAGTATATCTCTATAATAATTAGGAACATTATTATTCATTGTATATCCTGCTCCCCTGGACGGAAGGGGGGTCTAAAGTCATCCACCTAAGTGCCATCAAAAAACGGGTTATGCACAGACACTGCATAGAGTTTTATCACAAAGGGCTATATGGGCACAATAATGGCATTGGTACAAAGCAGCATTTTCTCTTCTTCCACAGGATACACCAACGGAACAGCAAAAATGGAGGCAGCATCTTGAGTATCTGCGGCTGCAGAATGTAAGTTCCCTGATCACTGTTCCTGATGCTTTTCTTGGGTATTTAACCAATAGATAATTAACTTTGATCATAAATGTCACCTTTCTTTCCCCTTTGCTCCTATTCTTGTGACTCCCCTACACTCGTATTCTGTCCAATCTCACCTTCACCAGCTTGGCATGATGATCTGGGAGGAGGTGAAGAGGCTGCAGGAAGCTGCTGGGTATGTACTTTGCAATTAACACTTTCAATTACAGTTACTGACACATAGATGTTTTCTCCTACTTGGTATAAACTCTGGGTGCTTTGGCCATACTAATAATAAAAAGCAAAGAAATTTGTTGAACTTTTTTATGCCCCTGCAACCATAGCATTTATCTCAGGATGTATCACTGGATGAAGTCTAGCATGGAACTTATTCAGCTTAGTAACTGCCAAATGTGTTACAGTAGGGACAAGTGTGTATCAGGTATAATGTTATTACTTAGGTACAACACTATCTGGCTCTTTTATTCATCCAGTGATCAGAATTGTAGTTGCAACACTTTAGAAACAAATTATAATACAGATTCTTTTACATTGTCTTCCCTTCAAACCTAGTGAGGAACAAAAGCAAACTCCTGTAGCTGAAGAAGGCATCACGACCATTGAGCCTTCGTCTGTAGGCTGAGAAATAACCACTTTATTTAAAAAGTTCTCTTTTTCACCAATAGGAAAACAATGCTTGCTCCCTCTGGGCAAAAATAAACTTTTGAGTGTCTCTTTCAGAGAAACGCATGCTATATCCATATTAGGTTTTACTTTAATTGCCTAAAGTAATGCATTTTACTGAGGAGCTCAATGAACTAAGCAAGAGATTAGGTTATTTTTTTTTTACTCTTTTACTGACAACTTGTCGAGTAATTATTTTACCGCTTAACAGCAGAAGGGTTGAAATGATGATTAATGTTAATAATTCAAAATAAAGCAGCAGAAAAAAAGGAATGTCAATGAAAAGATAATTTAGTTATTGGAAATCATTATGTTATATTCAAATGTTAATACTACAATAACCTTTGCTGTCTTTAGAGCAGCAGCAACCATGATGCCCTTTGTTGGCACATATTCTGGCTCATCAGTGAATGGGGACATTGCCCACACAAACATAAAATTTAATTCTAAAACAAACTAAGCATTGGTTTCTATGCAGCCCTGAGAGTAAACAGTCAGTAATATATCAGGGACTCATTATCAAGCACTACAGAACAATGCAGCGAACAACTTTGGCAACTGGAGTGTTTTGTAGAACTAACCTACTACTTTGGCACCTGAATCAATTGTAGGCCTGGAATGAAGCTGCAAATGCCGGACTTTAGCAACCCGTATGTATTAATGAAAAGTGTGCAATTGCAGTGCTTGATAAAATTATTCCCTTTTTGAACAAAAACGGATTTAAAACAATGGCTTAACCTAAAACAAAAAATGCAGCAGCACACATACTAAGAGCATCCCTTTAAATACTATTTTGCCCAGACGGCCTGGACCAGTCCTTTTATTAACAACCCTAACCCTAAATGTTTCTTATCTGGTTGGTAGCTGTGTTGGCAGGCATTTTGTCAGCTGTTATCTTTGCGGGTCTTCAACAGCATCTTCTCGCAGTGAAAGCTGTCAAATTGTGGTATGTTAAGGGTGCCGCATAGAAAAATGTCACAGCTTATTGCCACGGATTTCCCTTGCAAGTGGCACAGAACTGGTAGCCAAGTTTGCTAGCAACTACAGGCAGGAGTGCCATGGTTAGCATCACATGCTGTTATACAGGGATCTCTGTGTCAGTCCCCATTCAACAAAGAAAAAAGATATAGTGCCAAAGAAGCCAAATATCACCAGGATCAACAGCTGCCAGTGCAGAAGGAGGTAGTTACTGTAGAAAAATGCCACAGCTGCGCTCACGGACTAGGAGAGAAGGGGAGAACAAAAGGAGGGTGTTACTGACATAGTTAATTCCTGTGCTCTGAAACAGGGCATATACAAATTCATTAGCAGATCAGAGTAAATCACCTTTGCCTTCCTTGCCTGTTTCATTGCTGATTACATTGGTTCACAGGGTAAAATTCTAAGAAGCTCGGCAAACAAAAGCATTGCCTGGACAGAAGCTAGATTGATTCCACAAGGACAGTGCTCGCACCATTGCCTACATTTATGCTTTAGAACCCAAGTGATTGGCGACAATAATGAAATGATTATATATTCTTCACTGGGCAAAACGGCAAAAAGCAGCTTTTGAACACACACACAAATTGCATATAAGGCAAAAACAATACAGAAATGGCCCTTACCTGCACAAACTTGAAAACTGCAAAGGCAGGGGCACTGTTATCAGGGTAGAGGGATCCCAGAATGCTCAGCATCTGAGTGTTGTAGCAGCTGTCTCCCAATCCCAGCAAAAAACTGCAGGCCAGTGCTAGGGTTTTGCTGATAGAAGGGTGCAATATGAAAGGTTAGTTCAGTACAGAAGTAGTCAAGGGACAAGTCCTATATATAAATCATATATATATATATATATATATATATATATATATATATATATCTATATGTATGTATGTGTGTATATATATATATATATATATATATAAATATATATATATATATATATATATATATATATATATATATATATATATATATATATATATATATATATATATATATATATATAATTTAAAAAGCCCACTGTCACAGTTTGTTGAGGTCATTCTGCCCATAGTAGGTCCTCCTTCCATGACTGACTGCAGTATGATCCTATTTCTGTTATTGAACACGGTCCTGTTCCTTACCCTGCTTGTAGGTTGCCTGTCTTGCCCCATTTCCTGGACATGGAGCCTTTTCTGCTGTAGTATTTTGCCTGTCAGTTTGCATTGCCTCCAATGTAACCTTTTCCCTAAGTAAAGCACCTATCTGAGGAAGAGTATGCACAATACACATTAAGCTGCAGCTACTCGGAAAATATTTACAAGATGAGACTTCCTACAACAACTGCAGGTATATGTGTAATACATGCTGATTTGTATGCTTAATATGTGCTTAAACACTAGCAGATCAGCCTATTAAGTCTAAAAGTCAATTTGAAAGGATGCTGTTAGCTTATACTGGTAGCCAAAAGGGCTAGGTAAGAGGCAGTGGCCAAAAGAAAAAGTTCCATTGTGAGAGCCCTTCAACCAATGATCGAATTGACAAGTAAAATGTTTTTTTCTAGGGCCTTCCCTATAAGGCATTTGTCCATAGGTACCTACACAGAAAATATGGCCATGATTACAGTGCTGGAGAACAAACTGGAGAAAGAAGAATAAAGCAAAGCACAGGGTCAGAAAGACCTACCTATGCAGGCTTATGATGTAGGAGCACAAATGGTTGTTTGTTCCTCATACCACGGATTGTAAGCAGTCACAACATGGATATATTAAATTGAATTAGAAGGGCTGGAATGTAGGTGAAATTAAATGTGGCTAGGACCAGGAGAATCAAGTTAGACATGTATAAAAAGTTGCATAAAAATTTGAGGAACTAAAGCCTTCACAATCACTTCATTTCAGGGGTTCAAATGCAATTAGACAAATTAAAAAACTGAAAATAAAATGTTAATTTCGAATACTTGGTTGAAACCACTTTGCTGGCAATGACAGCCTGAAGTCTTGAACTCATGGACATCACCAGATTCTGGGTTCCCTCCTTTTTAATGCTCTGCAAGGCCTTTACTGCAGCAGCTTTCAGTTGATGTTTGTTTATGGGCCTTTCTGCCCGAAGTTTCAACAAGTGAAATGCTGCTCAATTGGGTTCAGATCAGGTGACTGACTTACCCATTCAAGAATATACCACTTCTTTGCTTTAATAAACTCCTGGGTTGCTTTGGCTGTATGTTTTGGGTCATTGTACATCTGTATTGTCCATCTGTATTATGAAACGCCAATCAATTTGACTACATTTATCTAGATTTGAGCAGACAGTGTCTCTGAACACCTCAGAATTAATTTGACTGCTACTGTCCTGTGTCACATCATGGATAAACACTAGTGTCCCAGTGCCACTGGCAGCCATGCACGCCCAAGCCATCACACTGCCTCCACCATGTTTTATAGATGATGTGATATGCTTTGGATCATGAGCTGTTCCACGCCTTCTCCATACTTTTTTCTTGTCATCATTCTGGTAGAGGTTGATCTTTGTTTCATCTGTCCAAAGAACTTTGCTGGCATTTTTAGATGTTTTTTAGCAAAGTCCAATCTAGCCTTTCTATTCTTGATGCTTATGAGTGGCCTGCACCTTGCAGTGCACCCTCTGTATTTACTTTCATGCAGTCTTCTCCTTATGGTAGACTTGGATATTGATACGCCTACCTCCTGGAGAGTGGTGTTCACTTGTTTGGCTGTTGTGAAGGGGTTTCTCTTCACCATGGAAATGATTCTGCGATCATCCACCTGTCTCAGTGGAGGTCCAGGTCTTTTTGCGTTGCTGAGTTCACCAGTGCTTTCTTTCTCAAAATGTACCAAACTCTAGATTTTGCCACTCCTAATATTGTAGTAATTTCTCGGATGGGTTTTTTCTGTTTTTGCAGTTTAAGGGTGGCTTGTTTCACCTGCATGAAGAGCTCCTTTGACCGCATGTTCCACAAACAATCACCCCCCCCTCAAATCAACTCCAGGGATTTTATCTGTTTAATTGAAGGACATAACGAAGGAATTGCCCACACCTGCCCATGAAATAGCCTTTGAGTCAATTGTCCAATTGCTTTTGAGCCCCTGAAATTAAGTGACTGTGTTAAAAAAAGGTGTTTAGTTCCTCACATTTTTATACAATCTTTTGCTCAACCCACTGAATTAAAGCTGAAAGTTTGCACTTCAACTGTATCTGAGTTGTTTCATTTAAAATTCATTGTGGTAATGTAGAATCAAAATTGGAAAAAAGTTGTCTCTGTCCAAATATTTATGGACCTAACTGTATATAAGGAGAGCAGGTAAAGAGAATTAGCAAGTTGCAGTACTATCTTAGTGTAAGGAAAACCTGGAATTATAACTTGGATAAAAAAGATGTTGCACAGAACATTGGCTACCTGGGATTTATGAATGCCGAGAGGTCAGTTCCACTTCGAGAAGCAATGGGGGCATCGCTAGGCATATAGAGGTATATCATATAGAAAGCCAGAAAATGAACCACCACTCCAAGGATGACCACCGGATTACGACCAAAGTAATTGTTCTTTCCAAGCAACCCAAAGAGTCCCCCACCTGTAATATATGAACAGTGACACAGTGTAAAACAATAAGTCAAGGCAACAGATTTTAACAGGATACTGTACACGTGTCCCAATTAAAGGCTTTATATCAGCAATCAACTAATTTAGAATATGGTTCAAGATGTAACATAACAAAAAGAACAGCTGTGTCAGCCATAAGGCAGCCAGAATCTGCACCCTGTACAGGCAGAATGATGCACATATTAGGGGGTCCATGTATCTCCCATCACCCACCTTCTATGAATACTGACAATTGCAAACAGTGCAATATTATTATTATTTGCATCTCCCTGTGCCTGTGCCTCCTTTCACTATCTGCAGTTCACTGCAGCATGGCCTTCTCTCACTCTATCCTCCTGTACACCCGCAACCTGAGTCTCTTTATTTCCCCTTGCCTGTGTCTTCTAGAGTCTTAGCCCACAGTGCATCTCTTGAGATTCTCAGCACCCTAACATCATATCACTCACTATGGCTTGGCCTGTAGCCCCCCCCCTATTGCTGCCAGTGTCTTGCTGTCAGTTCCATGTGTATTCAAATTTATACTCACACATTATTCTTTTCATTATTTAAAGCTGACACCTTACAAGATGATAAATGCATATATTTATTTGTACATACATAACTCAGAAACAATGTCAATGAATAAGCTTGTGGCATTCTGTGCTCAGTTCTTTCATGAAATATTAAAACTCAAGGCAGAGAAAACATACCCAAAACTTCTCCCAGGCCAACAAATATTCCTGAAAGACCAATAAGGCTCTTGGCATCAGTTCCAAAAACGTTCATGGAGCCTATGCACGTTCCATAAACACCAGAATAAAATGTCAGCTCTAGGCCTAGAACGAAAAACATAATATATTTCCACATTAAATGTATGAATATGAACCAGTAATATACAGTTATATATTTATATCTCAGCCTGCATAATAATTTACTCCACTTTCAACAAAAAATACAACAGTGGTATGTCTTTCATTTCCCAAGAACATCTGAGTACTGGGGTGTTTTCTGAACAAAGATTTTTAGTGAAACAGTATTCAGTTGTATGAAATTAAATCAAATGTGAAAAACTGGCTGTGCAAAAATTTGGGTACCCTTGTAATTTTACTAATTTGAATGCATGTAACTGCTCAATACTGATTACTGGCAAAACCAAATTGATTGGCTTAGCTTGTTATTGTTAAGTCTTGAACTTCATTGGTAGGTGAGTCCAATCATGAAAAAAGGTATTTAAGGTGGCCAATTGCAAGTTGTGCTTCTGTTTGACTCTCCTCTGAAGAGTGACAGCATGGGATCCTCAAAGCAACGCTTTAAAAGATCTGAAAACAAAGATTGTTTGGTATCATGGTTTAGGGGAAGGCTACAAAAAGCTATCTCGGAGGTTTTAACTGTCAGTTTCAACTTTAAGGAATGTAATCAGAAAATGGAAGGCCACAGGCACAGTTGCTGTAAAACCCAGGTCTGGCCGGCCAAGAAAAATACAGGAGCGGCATATGAGGTTGGAGGTTGGACTGATGAGACAAAAATTGAGTCATTTGGTCATAACAAAAAAAACTTTGCATGGCGGAAGAAGAACACTGCATTCCAAGAAAAACACCCGCTATCTACTGTCAAATTTGGTGGAGGTTCCATCATGCTGGGTGGCTTTGTGGCTAGTTCTGGGACTGGGGCCTTTGTTAAAGTCGAGGGTCAGATGAATTCAACCCAATATCAACAAATTCTTCAGGATAATGTTCAAGCATCAGTCACAAAGTTGAAGTTACGCAGGGGTTGGATATTCCAACAAGACAATGACCCTTAACACACTTCGAAATCTACAAAGGTATTTATGCAGAGAGAGAAGTACAATATTCTGGAATGGCCTTCACAGTCCCCCGACTTGAATATCATGGAAAATCTATGGGATGATTTGAAGCAGGTTGTCCATGCTCGGCAGCCATCAAATTTAACTGAACTGGAGAGATTTTGTAAGGACGAATGGTCAAAAATACCGCCATCCAGAATCCAGACACTCATCAAAGGCCATAGGAGTCGTCTAAAGTCCAAAAGGAGGCTCAACTAAGTATTGGGGTTCCCAATCTTTTTCATATGACTGTATATCCCCCAAGACAGAAGGTATTGGGATTTTTGTATTAGTGAGACTGTTAGTGAGACTGACATTTGATACTAGCCTAAAAACAAGCTGGCTGCCATGGGTACCTCTAAAACTGTAGCAGTGTGACTGTTGCCCCAATGTTTCCACAGTATATACAGGATCTGTAACCTTGTTATTGAAAAGAGGGGGTACTGAGCATCCAAAGATGGGCTTCAACATTAAAAGTCTGACAACACAGGATTGAGATTATAGGTCGATGGCGCTACAGAGCACTGTGATGTTAAATTAGTCGCAGGATGAGTGTTTCTGTTGGATGTATGGAAACACAGATGAGTGAATAACCAGCAATATTCTCATAAAGTGATTCACATACAGCTAAAACTAAGAACGTAAGCCGATTTATCATGTATGCACAGCAGACAGAGAAAAAAAAACTCAAGGGTATCATCAGCAAAAAGAAGCAGTGGGATGAGAAAAAAACTGAATAAAAATGAAATATAAAATATACTTCATTTTTTTCATGACAAATATGACTTAAGACTTCTCACAACGAAGAGAAGATAATGCACGAACATGGAGAGCTCAACCCAATCCCAAGAAAACACTTGCTGTAAGTGTAGGGTGCTTATCCGGAAGACCCTTCCCTCGCATAAGGGTCAGTGGGTAAATAACAAAAGAAATTCGGATGCACACCTGTTAGTTGCAATTGTGTCCAAACGGTGATTTATTTGAAGCCCAAAATATACATCACAAAGGGGCAACGTTTCAGACCCCTCCGGGTCCTTTATCAAGCCTTCTCACAACGAAGAGGGGATAATGACTTTTAAGATTGCCATTTGCAGCAACTGATGTGCCTCCCCCCCCCCCTTTAGGTTACTGTTTTGCATTAGCCTTCTGACCCCTGCTTGAGTTTTATTAAAATGTTTTGTTACCAGTGTGTCCCTTGCAAAGGGCTGCTGCATTATACTGTGTGACGGAAGGACACAAGGTGATTTCATTCAGATTTTTATATTCTCTTATGGATGCTTTTCCCCTTTTCTTTATAGCCAATGGCTAATCTTTACCTGCCGCTGTTCTAGAAATCGTTAGCGTGTTTTATTATTTTTATGCCAGCATTTGCCCTGTAGGGGGTGATAATCAATGCACTGCCTCCTGTGGTGCCTTGTGCCTAGACAATCAGCCGCAGCCTAGCAGAGGATTTCAAAGCAGCCTCTAACAAACCCGTTAAAGAGAAGGGCTTACAAAAGGATTACACCGAGCATGCTGTTTTTATTGAAACACTAAATTAAACACATTAATATTAAATGCTCTGTCTGTTTTAGCTGAAATTTTCCCAGTGAAAGATAGATGGTCAACATAATGGCTGAGATTTGTAAGACGTAGACTGAGCTACAGTATGGCACATTAGGTGTTGGGTGATCAAATGCATGGCTTTAGCACTGGGATGCAAAATGTTGCATCCAAATGGTTAAATATTATGCAGTTTTTTTGTTAACAAAGGAAACATTAGGAGCTGAAAGTATAGGTATTCTCCACTAACTGCATTTACAGGGTGAACTATGGTCACAAAGCCCTCAATTGTTCGCAATAAGAGGCAGATTCTACTACTATCAATTCACAAGACGGGTTGTTTTGGCCCAGATTGGTCTTTTCATTACTGGCAAAAGAATACATGGTGTGCCATAGCCAATACTGTAGTTTCAGGCTTGCTTATGTCACTCTTTCATTGAAAGTCTGGACACAAGCTACTTATCACCTTCTATAGGTCTCTGAGTGTGTCTATAATCCCAAATAGGGCAGAGACACATGTGGAGATTTTGGGAGATTAGTTGCCCAGTGACAAATCGCCTCTTCTTCGGCGCCTAATCTCCCCACTTGCCGCTGGCTAGAATCGAAATCGCTTTGTTTTTCTAAGTTGCCTTCATTTTTCCACGTCAAGCAACCTCGGGCGACTTCAGAAAACAAAGCGATCCGAGTGCCATCCCACCGGGGAGAACGCAGTTCAGGGAGATTAGTCGCCCGAAAAAGAGGCGATTAGTCGCCAGGCAAATAAATCTCCCCGAATCTCCACGTGTGTCTCTGCCCTTAGTTAACCATAAATAATCTGGAAAATTCTATGGTATAATGGCGCTTTTCATAATAATAATCTCAGTTTTTCTTCTTTCCAGCTGTGCAGTCGAAATATCGATTTCTAAACAACATTAGAAAGGGATCAAACCAGGTTCAGCAAGACTGCAAAAGTCCGCTGTCACTACATGAGCTTGTTAAATGTGTGAGGCCCTGGCATGTTCAGACTGAGATCTTTAGAAAGTATCAGAAAACAGCAGCACTTCTAATGTCTGCCCATTGGTGTCTGTATATGGAATATTCATCAGCATAAGAGACCTATGTTGTCCCTATAGCCAGAGGGTCTGGGACTAATACTTTTTAGGTGGCCATGGCAGAGCAATGCAGATAAGAACAACTGGGATATTGCATTTATCAATAGTTAATAGACTACTGCATAGGCAAATTCAAAACTACTCCAGCAATACATTTATTTTTCATAAGAAGGTTTTTTATATGTGTATATTCCTCTGTTTATACTCCCATAAATAGTAAATGCATATTTTCATCAAAAAGTGCCCTTTAAAGGCAGGTGGCTAAGGGGCAATTTTATTACCCTGACATTTTGCAGCTCTACTGGCGAGGAACATGACACTCATACATTTTAGGAGGGAAATATTGTTTTACAGCACAGTGGAATAACACTAGTACTGGGATGCAAACTTGAGCCAATCAAATTAACTAATCATATTCGCTTTAAACAGTTGAATTGCACTTGACATATCTAAGCTAACTGCTGATTGGTGCAGGGTTTATTTGCACTGTTACTATGTGTCCCTGTATTTTCTGGAAGACAACCATATTCACAGCCAAATCCTTGTGTACAATGTTTACGTTACCTGTGTACGCCACCAGTATGCTTAAAAGGAGCATTTCTTTCGTAATGGACAATTTCAGGGACTTTCCTGCAGAAGAAAGACAAGAAGAGAGAATAAAAATAAAAAACAGATATTGGTTATCGAAAAACTACATACAACACATGAAAATACTCACTGAAAGCATCCATAGCTTTTGATAAACAGCCTTGAGCAGACCTGGTTAAACACAATGACAGAAGTGTGATTAGATGCAGATTATAGCATAGTTGCAAGAACTTTTCATTTAATAAGATGGAGGAAGTGAACATACAAGAATAACACCAACGTTGATGTCCAGGAGAAAGGGAGGGAACCAGTTATGTCCAAATTGCCAATATTTCCATAAAAGATAACTTTTAGATATCATTCAGATGGAAGGATTTAATAGGCTGTCTGGTCAGAATCTCATGGAGTGATCTCACCAACTGACTAGTAACCAGCTTCTATCTATTAAAGCCTATAAGGGTATAGGCTGCATGGCCCTCCAATGGGCTTCCCTGATCGATTTCTGGTCAAAAGTCGGCCAGATGTCGATTAGGCTGGGTTAAAAATCCCATCGGATCACGGACGCATCTGTTCATTGATGTGGTCCAGCAATCCAACCACCCGTATTGCCGGCATTATGATCCAATCGTTGGGCCCTAGGGCCCACAATTGGATCAGCCAGATATCAGAACACAGTCCTCTGCACTAACAGCTCCATGGTATTGTAGTGAAAAATTATATTGCCCAACCCAGGGATTGAAGGACTTAAAATTCAGAGACTGGAGGAGAAAATATCCCTTTATGCGGATGACATGCTGGTATATCTAGCCAATGCCACGACTTCTCTTTCTGAACTTCTGGCTGAGGTTGAGAACTTCGGGAACTTCTCAGGCCTCCGGGTTAACTGGGCAAAATCGGCAGATTTTCCATTGACACAGGAAATGTCAGGGACCTACAACATGGACCCCAACTGCAGTGGGTGTCCGCGTTTACATATTTAGGCATTGTGAAATTTAGAACACAGCACTGGTCAGATCTGCCATTAACTCTTCCAGGTCGAATAAATTTGCCTAAATTTCTATATGCCTTTCATAATGCACTGAGTCTGCTCCCTACAACTTGATGCTTGTATAAGAGGATTCATTTGGGCGGTTGAACGCCCAAGAATTAGTATGCAGATGCTTCAGGCCCCGATACAAAAAGGTGGACTTGCCCTCCCTAATTTTTGACTTTATTATTATGCAATCCAATTGGTTTATACATTGTGGAGGCTCAATCCTGACCCTAACAATCAGGCCAGGGTGCTTGAAGCAGCAGTAATTTCATCCTTTGAGGCCCTGGCCAACCAGCTATACAGGGGTCTTCCCTCAATATATACCTGCCATGAAAACAGTTACCCTAATTTTCCAACGAACAGTGGGGTCTGCCTACAAGGCTACAGGTATCTAGTCTAAATGGTCCCTTCCAGATGCCAGTGTCTGGGCCACGGCCAGAATTAAGCATCTAGGGGATCTAGTAAGCACAGGGGATCTCAAGCAGTTTGCCCAACTAAAAGAAGAATTTGGGCTACAAAATTACATGCTGTTTAGCTTCCTCCAATTGCAACATGCATTCCCTGTCAAATTCCAAGATAGAGCCCCATCTATTACCCAATCCACTGTAGAAGGTTATCTTCGTAGGCCAGAACTCTAAAAACCCCCAAGTTGGTTCTACATTATTTTGCTCCAAGCTAACTTTAACCCAATAAAGCATATATGTCATAAGTGGGCTCAGGACTTTCCATCCTTAGAGGAAGGAACATGGAAACAAATACTGGAAACTAATATATCAGTAATAGCTATATACAAACTAAGTTTCTTAATAGAGTTTCCAGACAGACTGGTACAAATGTATCAAGGACATCCATATATATGCATGTATTTTGGGAGTGTCCGAAAATTCAACAATACTGGTCTGTAATTCTTGCATTTATTAATACCTCTCTGGGACTTCCAGAAATCCGGACACCTGAATTTTGCCTACTGGGACATTTGGAGGGGCTTACTCTTCCACACAGTGACAGGTTGTGTTTACAGCAGCTTTTGCACTATGGGAAAAAGACTATTTTGCTTACATGGAAAGCCCTGGAACCCCCTACCCTAGAATTCTGGATTAAAATCAACAACAACATACTACCGAGCCACAACCTGACATATTTAACACGAGGATGCCCGGACAAGTTCAAGAAAATATGGGACAGGTGGCTCACTGAACCACAAACTGGTACTGCAGCTACATAGCTAGTGATGAGGAACGTAACCAAATAAGTTATGTATTATAGGATACAGTTCTCCATATAATGGGAATCCCCACCCATCTAAATATCTATCTCTTATTTCTTCTCTCTTCCCTTTTCTTTCTTCTTCTTAAATTCTATGTTATGTTTAAAATCAATAGAAAGAAAACCTTTCAAAAAATTATATTGCCCCTTTACATAAAATATGGTTATTATAAGATATACTGCCTAAAATAGGGTCATTAAAAGGTATACTGCCTAACTACCAACATATCTATTAAAAAATATTATCCCTCATTAGATTTTGGGAAATCTCGTGGTGTCAGCAATTGCTAATGAAATGCACAGTCCACATTACTTGATATTTTCATAAAGTGGAACAGATCTCTTGACCTGTTCTGTAGTGCAATATAACTTTAGAAGAGCAATGCATTCTCCAAGCTAAAGCCGTCTGACAGACACAATCATGAAGTGAGGCTAATCAGGCAAGATCTGAAATAGCACAAATTCAAACTAAGGGCAGAATTGAACATAAGTCTACTCTCCATTCTCAGACTGAAGCACTGTGGCACTCAATGTATTTCATAAAAAAGAAAAAAAAGGAGGGCATAAAAGTAGTGGGATCTAATCGAAACAGTTGGCTCATTCCATGTGCACAAATTAGTGAATTTTATGCCACCTTTCCTAACTGACTGAGATTTTCTGGGTACCCATGAGGACCTGGAAACAGCCATATCGTGTTTAACAGATCATTTATAGTAGAGATTGGGAGAAAGTTGGATGGAAAGTGGGAGGGAGTTAACTGCACTGAACGTCAGGGTCAGTCATTTTTGTGGGGGGGGGAAGCACAATGGGGCTAAATCCAATAAAAACAGCAGCACTCCGGTATTACTGAAAAAAGTAAGAAAAACTTTACTTAAAGTGCCTTAGGCAACGTTTCAGGCTACGCAGTCCCTTTGTCAAGCCATGACAAATGTCAAGCATAAGCAATCGGCTACATCTGCGACAAGAAACACTTACATGCTCCCTTCTGCATCTGCTACAGAATCAGAGGCTTCATCCTCTTGTGCAGAGTCAGAATCTGGGGTTCTGATGAGAAAGAACAGCACTGACCCGACCAAGCTAATCACCGTCAGAGCTATAAAAACTGTCCTACGATCAGTATCTAAAAAAAGGCAAAAAAGAGCAGTGAAATATTACAACATTTCCAGGAACTTTCCATAAATACTAAATAGAACCGGGGTCCCCAAGCTTTTTTACCTGTGAGCCACATTCTAATGTAAAAAGAGTTGGGGAGCAACATAAGTATGAGAAAGTGCCTTGGGTTCCAAATAAGGGCTGTGATTGGCTATTTGGTAGCCCCTATGTGGAATGGCAGCCTACAAGAGGCTCTACTTGGCACTATACTTAGTTTTTATGCAATTAAAACTTTCTTCCAAACCTGGAATTAAAAAATAAGCACCTGCTTTGAGGACACTGAGAGCAACATCCAAGGGGTTAGTGAGCAACATGTTGCTCACGAGCTACTGGTAGGGGATCACTGAGATAGACAGATGATAGCTAGATAATTAGATATATAGTATTTTTGGTGCTATATCAACAGTGGGGAGCACCTTTTTTTTTGCTATCACCCTAAAGGTTAAGACACATGGAGCACTTTGATTGCTTTATCTCATTAATGTCAGCAGGGAGAACCAGGCTACCATAATTGTTATTACAGCTCTCTATTAAAGACATTGAGTCACTGGCCATAGGGTTTCTTTGAAATAAAGTGCTCCATCCAAATACAGTTTACATAAATCATGCACAATGTAAGTTAATCATGAGTGCAAGGTTTTACATTTAGTATAAAAGTGTTAGGCATAGGCGGGGTTACTTGGGAAACATACCAGATATGTTTATCTCTCCTTTCCAAGCCAGGTAGATATAGAGATTTCCAAACAGCATGCTGTTGGGGATTACAAGAAAAACTTAGTGACTTTGTTCATTTTTCTTTACGCATTCACAAACAGGGTGAAGGGAGCACTTACCTGAACTGCAAGAGAGCCCAAAATATGCCACTATGCCTTCCAATGGTCCTTTCATCAGAATTAATGGTCAGACAGCATCCTTGGGCAGTCCAGAGCACTGAATGAGGTAGAAAATGGACAGGTAGCTCAACAGCAGATAGAGAATATGCCACAATCTATTCTCTGCTATGTTGGTTCTGACACGTGTAGTAGAAGCCATCTTAAAGCCTGGAGGAGAACTGGCTTCTTCTATCTTGTTTAAGAAGTTACAAGAGAAGAAAAAGGAATAACCAAATGTAAATCTCACCAGCAGCTGCAATTCCAATCAAAACGGATAAAGTGTAAAAAGACCAGGTATAAGGCTGAATAAACATAGCAATGTAGGCGCTGGAAGAGAAAGAAACTTATGAGTGACCAAGGTATACAGTGCTTAAAAGGACAAAGTTGACTCTCAATTATATTTATATATCATGCAATACATTTTATTATGATGAATATGGAAAGAATACAAATTAATTAGAGCAGTGCTGTCCAAGAATCTGTGGTAGTGAGGGCTGGATCATTTCTGGCCTACTTAGTGGAGGGGCCAATAATGGAAGCCAGTGTTGATCACAAGCACTATTAAGACCATATCCACATTAATGGTGGCAGCACTGAGCTCACTGCAGGGATATCCCCCATCCAAGTCATATAAAGGCATAGGGATGCACCGAATCTAGGATTTGGTTCAGGATTCGGCCTTTTTCCGCTGGATTCGGACGAATCCTTCTGCCTGGCCGAACTGAATCCTAATTTGCATATGCAAATTTGGGACAGGGAGGGAAATTGCGTGACTTTTTGTCACAAAACAAGGAAGTAAAAAATGTTTTCCCCTTCCCACCCTAATATGCATATGCAAATTATGATTTGGATCGTTATTCGGCCGAATCTTTCGCGAAGGATTCAGGGGTTTGGATCCGAAATAAAGGCATACCATTAAATTTATATGCTGACTCCTCCTCCCCTGTGAATAGTATAGCAACCCTTAATGATACTAATAACATATGACATAATTAAAAATCGTAGGGACCTAAAAAATATTTTGAAATGCTAACAAACTCCCAGAACAAACCCCCACCAGACACCAGACTCACTTCCCATATGCAGCATAGGGCAGACAGAGTATGGCACACACAGGCAGCTTAGAGCAGAGCAGGCACTGATAGAGTAGGGCAGGACACATGGAAACCTATGAGGACCACTCAAGTGAACAATACAGGGACCAGTTGATCTAAATACTGAAAATATTTAAATATTATTAAAGCTATGCAATCAGTGTAGGACTATGTAGTTACATAAAATAAGTGGGATAATCCACAGAATTAGAAAAAAACTGCTTCCAATTGGTTAATACCATAAAACAAGCACAACCTATGGGGTTAACTGGCAGAGCTGGTGTTATTTCTTCCAACGAGTGACTAAACCTCGCTGAATCCTCTGTTCTTCGTAGCGTTGCTTTGTACCATTAAAGTGGAAATAATGTGTCTAATTAGTTCCATGCCTGACCATACCCCGAGCCTTCCCTTCTTTCAGTGCTTCCAACCGGCAAACAGATCCTGAAAGCTGACAGCACAGTATCAGACAATACAGAAGAGGTTTCCCTGCTGCCAACAGTATGAAATGGGACTGTACCTCACCTGTTTGTATAGGTTTCTTCCCACAGCCCATACACTCACCTCAGCTCATTTGTCAATTATCTATTCCAATTACTGAAATATAAAACTAAAGGTTAAAAATAACTTTGGTGCTATATAAAATTGGAGGTAAGTTAAAAGGTTGAACGTGATAGGCGTTTGTCTTTTTCCAACCTAACTTACTGTTACTATATTATGATTCAGCAGGTTGAATACATTTCCATTTGTAACCAATGCACAATTGTATTATGGCACTGCTGGGAATGTATAGGATAAGTAAAAGGGTAAATCACTCATTTGCAGCAGCCTGCTCAGGTGGGTTAATGAACATTCAGGAATATAATTTTGCCTACTTGTGGGCTGCTCTCCTTCCACTGGAGTTGGAGTTTATTCTCAAGCACTGAAGACAGGGCTGAACAACTGGAGAGCAACAGGCCCTTCTGAACATTTTATACATTTCTTTGTACAAGATCCTTACGTTAATATGGCAAAGGTTACATAGCAATGAAAATGGGAAAGCACTGAAAATAATATTTGATGGGACAGATGCTCCCTCTGCTGGCTGTAGAAACTGAATGCAGCATTTACCAGAAGGGAACAGAGGATATTTACAATACCCTGAATGGAAGTGTGCAAAGAGCAAGTGCTCATTCTAAAACCACGTTTGTTGCTTGACTGTGTTTTGCTTATAGCTTCAGATTGGAAATACAATGTAAAAGGCATTACTGTCCTTACTACCTGCTATTGGGCAGACACGTGGTAAATACAGCTCTCCATTGCAGTCTGATTCCCAACAAATTTGTACAGGATGCAAAGTGCTAAAAAACTGTTACATTTACCGCTATAGACTAAAGTTAAGTCCTACTCAATAAATGGTATATTGTCAGTATGTGGCTTTAGTGTTTACTTCTATTTAAATTAACTCAATTCAGACCATCAGCAGTATAGAGGTCCGGGGGGGCAATGACTGATGAGCATCTTTATTAACAATTCTTACTCCCAAACTTTAGGGGGTCTTAAATGGATTTCTGTGGGACTTCAAGTTACACCACTGTCTATTAGTAGTTGAATGAAAGGCTCCTGGGTGCCCCTGTTTTACTGGTCCCAAAAATCAATGAACTGAGTTACCAATGGTTCCTTAATCTCCCCTCCACTGTCCACCTATATGCCATGACTCTTACATATGGGATAGTATGTTGGTCCTCAGTAACGGAACTAGGTGGGGGCAGGCCCTGGTGCGGGCCATGCAGCCGAGCCCGCCCCCACCCTCGTCCACGTGTTTTTTCTCTGCGGCTGCAGCCGAATCCAGCCGGCTGCAGCGTGCGCGATCTGCCGGGGGGGGGCCTGCGGGGGTGCGGGCCCTGGCCCAGTTGCACCCCCTGCTCCCCCAGTAGTTACGCCCCTGTTGGTCCTTAAGAACTGGTTGTGCCCATGTAACTCCCCCAGTTCCTGCAGCCCCGGTGCAACCCCTGCACCACCTGTAACCGCTACCCTGGAGACTAGGTATTTCAATGTATGTAGGATGAAATATACAGTTAAGATATCAGTTACAAAAATACAGAACTGTATGTATAAAGCCTCCATGGGTCACACAAATGACAGATGTTGTTTCACTCAGAACATACCTACCTGTACAAAAGTCCACTTAGGAACATAGACATCTGACACCCGAGAACAGCAATCACAGAAGGCGCAATGAGATTGGAGGCAGAGAACACACTGTATATAATGGCCAAGCTGCAGGGAAATAAAACGGCACATCAAGCTTATGAGGTGGATCCGAAATACATTGTACAAGTGTCATATGTAGGGAGGGGTGTGTGTATGGATGCTGGGTTTTCATTTGGAGGGGTTGAACCTGATGGACTTTGTCTTTTTTCAACCCGATTTAACTATGTAACTATGTACTTACAGGTAACCGGATGCTTGGGAGAGGCTAAACATTTGCTAAATTCCTCAAATGCTATTTAAATTAATATATACATACACATTTGTGTAATCAAAATAATGCATTGATCCATTTCTTATGTTTGGCCCTGTTGAGCAGAATACTTGAGTCTCATGAAAATATAACGGATACAATAGTTGCTTATATTAAACAGGATGCTGCTGAGAAACGTATCGATTAAATGATCAGAATCTGCACCAGGATCACTAAACTTCAGTTTTGGAAAAAATGGTAAAAAATAAAACATGGAAAACAACTGAAATAAGTCTTTATTTCTGGTGAAAACAACTGAACTGAAAAGTGTTTGAAGGTGAAGAACCCCTTTAAGCATTTTGTACTATATCCACACATATATAGGTAATGAAGCCCGACGGCGCATGCGCTGTTGGGTCAAGTCAGGAATCGGCTTCAACTGCACAAGTGCAAATCGGCACCAAGAGCCAAAGACTATATGAAGATCCAGAAGATGCCAACCGGGAGCTCTGCAGGTTTTTTTTTTTTACATATTGGGCATATTGGGCATAACACTGTTTAGTAGACCTCGGGCGTTCATATTTAGGGTGTGGCAAATTGAAGGTTTTTTAGGTGATTTCCAGAAATGCCACCAAAACGGTGGCATTTAAGCTTTGCCTATTTGTAGTTTGGAGTAGAAAGATTTTTTTACCCACTTTCCAAAATTATATGATTTTCAGGGGTCACCATACTTTTTTGCAGCTTTTTCCACACATAAAACTGGCAGTGTGTTTATGAACTAGTGTAAATGTAAGCCATACAATTAGTATGTACAATATATAATTTGGGGTTTTACCATGCTATGTAGTTCGATAAACCTATGTTCATTGGGCCTCCATCTGTTTAGTGGACCCCTGGCATTTATATTTATGGTGGTTATCTGGCTGCTAGTGATGTGCTTGTCAGGGTTTTCCTGACCCGCACCCGACACTAACCCGCCCTGCTGCAGCCTGCGCCCGCGCTTCCAGGGTCCTTTTATAGACCCGTGCCGACCCGGCCCGCCGATGACGCCACAAAAGGGGCGGGGCGAGCAGACGCGAGACTATAAAACCGGAACCCGGAAGTCGGATGCCGGCATTTGAAGGTGGCAGGCGGGGAGAGCAGAAGAGCTCAACCCGCACCCGCCAGGAGCAGTGCGAGGTCGACCCGAACCCGTTGGTCCCGCGGGTATCGGGTCGGCCCGCACATCACTACTGGCTACCTAATAACCTATAGGGGAGAAGATGCTGGAAAGTGGAAGCTTTGAGATGATTTTGTATATTTTTATCAAATTCACCTCCCTTTGCAGCTTGGTACTTCGGAGTAGAAACAAAATTTGTACCCATTTTGGAATTGGGGGAAATGATGTACTTTCTAAAACTTTATGGTTTTCTGTGGTGAACATTTTTTTACAGATTTTGGGATATCTTTATCTTGGGGACCCTACATGCCGCATACTTAGGTAAACCTATACACATTGGGCATCAAACTGTTTAGTGGACCCCTGGCACTACAATGTTTTTTTCTTGGTATCTAATATTTGGAAGATAAGATGATTTAGACTGGACTGGATCTTGAGATCATTTTTTTTTTTTTAATTGTAATTTTTTTTTATTTAAAAAAAAAACATAATTTTAGGAAAGCATTGCAGCTTGGTAGTTTGAAGTAGAAAGGCATATTTTACTTAGTTTGAATATCAGAATCTGTTCTTTCTAAAAATGAAAAGTTTTCTAGGATAAACTTATTGTAAGTAGAATTTTTGCCTTTGAAATCTGAAGTATGGAGATTGCTGGAGTGGTGCTTTTGAAATTTGGGAGCGTACTTCTGGGAATTTTTGACCAATACAAATGAGAAATTTCCATAAACTATATATCTTTGGTACTGGTAAATTCAGAAAACATGGGACTTATGAAATCAGTTGTATTTTCATGCATAAAATAAATTATGTTTCTGATATTTGTGCTTATATTATGGGAAATACGATTTTTGTTGAACTTTTTAGACATTTAAAAGTCTATATCTTGTTACAGAAGACGAATCACACCACAATTCTAACATATTTGAAAGCTTAGGTTGTCCTGAAAAATCTATAGATCACTTTCCTGGGCAGAATAAAAATCACCCTAGGAAAGACCCCTAAAGCAATAAAAGTACTGCAAGTGACCAAATCATCTGACAGGGGTCCATTATGTACATTGTCAATTTAATTACTAAGCAAGGTGATTAATCCAGAATATACTGTAGTCAACTGTCACTTTAAGGGGCTGTTCACTTTCTAAACACTTTTTTTCAGTTCAATTGTTTGCAGATTTAAGTTTAAAATGTAATGTTCTTGTCTAGTGTGGCAGCTCAGTGATCCAGGAGCAGATTCTGAACCACTACAAATTCCTACATTTAGTTGATACATTTCTCAGCAGTATCTGTGCCAGTCCTGTTTTTGTGCCTAAAATGATATAAAAGCTAAATATCATGTAGCTTTTTTTCCTCCTACACATACCGGTTTTGATCCTTAAAGGCTACCACTTATAGAAAGCCATAATAATATTAATAAATATTGCAAGGTACCTTGTATAACCGCTTCCATGGAAACTTGTGCTGTTCAAGCTGGAGATGACAGTTTGCTGTGTATAAAAGAGGAAAGAAATTAGGAATAACATATTAGGCTGAAACATTCCAATTATGATACAGTGTATTACTAGGGATTATAAGGTACACACGAGATTCAACAAAAAGCAGGTGCGCACCTGCCATGAAGCAAGGTGAAATATCCCCGCAAGTTACACCTGTAACTTAAAGAGATTAATTTTCAGGGTTTTAAACAAAAAAATCAGCTCTACTAGTGCAAAAGAGCGCTATTGGAACTAATGATGGGCCACCCTCTGGACCCGCTCCAATGCAAGATAAGAAAAGAGTGGGGGTAGGGTCAGAATCACCCCTGATATTCAAACCCATGCACAGCTAAGTGTTCTGCTATTAGTTGGAATAGCATTGGCATTGTAATATGAACATTTTTGGAAAGACTTACCGCCACATTACCACTTGTCTGGAAGGCAGTGAACATAAACATAAAGCCTACACCCAAGATGACAATATTCAGCAGTTTCCTGGATTCTGGAGACATTTTTTATTTATGATTTGTAGCAGGACTTTATCTGAAAAGAGGCGGCAACAATCCTGGAAAGAAATAAACATTTATGTATAAATAATGTTTAAACATAATAGCACATGAGAATTAGTCAGGGACGATTCTTGCCTCTAAGCTGCCCCGAGGAAGCTGCTGCGAGTTGGGGGGGTGGTCCGGAAGGCTGCAATGCTAGTAGAGAGAGCTCAGTCTCGCTTGCTGCCATAGTTGAAATTCTGGTTTTATTATCCAAAAATCTTGAGCTGCTGCCATCTGAAGCAGCAGCACCGGTGCCGCAACCTCTCCCACTCTGCGCGTAAAACTTTAGTGTTGGGCGGGTCAAAGAGGGACTGCATCTCGAATGCAACTGCACTAGCAGAGCCGAATTTCCAGTTTAAAAACAGAAATTCAGGTCCTAATGATATCGGAGGCGGCTTCTTGCTGCACCTTGTCTGCACTTTAACTGGGTGGTATGTATTTGATTACTATTTGGTGCTTTGCTTGATATTTAACTGCGTTGCTAAACATTGTAGTTTATCCAAAAATGTGTGTATGAATTATTCTATAAAGAACATTAATTGCATTAGCACACTGTTTGATTTGTTCAGTTGTGCAAGCCTTATCTGGATGAATAGATTTGAGCCCAACCATGAACCATAGCTAGCAAGTGCAGCTTGGAGAAGTACATGGTGTTCCCTGAGGATGCCCCTTACATAAGGATGTGGTTGCTACTGGGTTTCTTTGCATACAGAGGGTTCTGCTCTGTGTCTTGCATTGTTTGTAAAAGCAAAGGCACAACCAGCATGAGCAGCTTTCACCTCTCTGCTATAACGCAGGCTGGGGCCCCCCCAGCCATAAAGTCCTCTCTCACGACACCAAACTCCACCACCCCTGCGTGCACGTGCTTTTTATGGTGCATCACCGTGACTGGGAAGGAGGTAAGGAGGAGGAGTGCAGGGAGCAGGTCTGGGCTAGCAGGCGATAAAGAGCCAGGGCCCACCAGGTTTTATTCCCTGTGTTCCGCCGACCCAGTTCGACCCTGCACAGCAAAGTTTAAGTCCCCTTAAAGCCACATACGGAGAGGATAAGCTAAAGCAGTGATCCCCAACCAGTAGCTCATGAGCAAAATGTTGCTCCCCAACCCATTGGATGTTGCTCCCCAACCAATTGGATGTTACTCCCAGTGGTCTCACAGCAGGTACTTATTTTTGAACTCCTGGTTTGGATTCAAGTTTTGTTGTATAAAAAACAGCTGTACTGCCAAACAGAACCCCTGTATCCTGCCAGTCCACATACAGTCTACCAAATATACAATCACAGTCCTTTTTGGCATCCCAAAGGAATTTTTTCCTGCTTGTGTTGCTCCCAGGGCCGGAACTAGGGATAGGCAGAAAAAGCACCTGCCTAGGGCGCAACGAAAGGGGGGCGCTGGGCAGTTACCAGTCTTCTGTCTACCACTAGTCCATGTTCGCGCTCTCTCCCCCTCCCCTACAGCTTTTTCCCCCTCTCTCTCCCCTGCCCTCCGTCTCCCTTGCCGAGCTCACCTCTTCGCTTTTTCCCCTCCCCTTCATCGCTGTGCGCATGTGTGCACACGCTGGATGGGGGGTTGCACGCACGGAGAGGAGCGCGCACAGAGAGAGGAGCGCGCGTACGCATACGAGCACGGAGGGGAGCGGAGTGGCCGTCGCCTAGGGCGCCCAGTCAGCTTGGTCCGGCACTGGTTGCTCTCCAACTCTTTTAACAATTGAATGTGGCTCAGGAGCACAAAATCTTGGGGACCCCTGAGCTAGAGGACGAAATCTGAATTAACCCCTACAGTCTATTCCAGTGATCCCCAACCAGTGACTTGTGAGTAACATGTTGCTCACCAACCCCTTGGATGTTATTTTGTAATTCCGGGCTTGGAGGTAAGTTTTAGTTGAATAAAAACCAGGTTACTTGTAGTCTCTTGTAGTCTACCAGTACCATAAGTGCTATGAAATAGCCAATCACATGCCTTACTTGGCACCCCAGGAACTTGTATTGCTCTAACTCATTTTACATTTGAATGTGGCTCACGAGTACAAAAGTTTGGGCACCCCTGGTCTATTCAATCCTCATGCAACTTTACTGGGACTAGCAGAACAGAAAGCTCTATGGGGAAATCAGATTCATCCCAGCCTACACAATTCTGCAGCTCACAGGCAACAGTGTACAATTACACACACAACGTTGCACTGACACAATGCCTTTGTCTCCCCTGTACATTTGGGGTACTAATTAGTAAAAATGCCATTGACACACAGACACCACTCATTCTGCACGGAAACAGGCAAAAGCTCTTACCCCAGGGTCCCCAGTGGAGAACTTTGCCGGTCTCAAGGAAATAGCATGATTCTAAGTCAGCTGATCTGTAGAGATTTTCACTGGTCAGCTGACATAGGTGGAGACACCAATTGCATTGTGGGAAATTAGTTTTGTTATCTACCTGTAAGCTTGGGGAACTTTCGCGAGTAACTACATTTCCCAGAAGGCACTGGTCTTATGCCACGTCATCACACGCTCTCCAACACGGCTCATTAACTATATATGTGTAAAGGCTGGCTGACCTTAGACGTAGACAATGGTTTCCGTTTAGAGAACCGGTTCGGTGACAGGAAAGCTGACACAAACAGATGAAAGAGCAGCAGCCATTGTTAGCTGACATCTGTATGATTTAGCAGAACAATGAGCCGTGTGCATACCAGCAGCATTCAAGCGGCTGACTGAACAGCAATAAGAAATGAAACACAATACTGTACTGTCTCAATGAAAATAAAAAATAAAAACAGTTTATATTTAATGAGGACACCATTTTTGGGAAGTCACAGGCAGATTTAAACTATGATTTATTTATATTTAATAGGGGTGGTTCAACTTTAAAGGAGAAGTCAACCTGTAATAAAAAAAACCCTCCCCCCTACCCTGGAATATGAATAGAAAGTTAAGTAATAAAAAGTATCAATGACAATGACGTTGTAGCCTGACAGAGCTTCGTCACTGACCCCCTTTTAAAAAAAAAACTATAAAAAAATAAATAAATAATGAAGATTGCTTAGAATTTGCCATTCTGTAACATAATAAAAGTTACCTTAAAGGACAAGTAAATCTTTAAAATAAGTGAATGTAAAATTTATGGGAGGGCTATTCTAAGCACTTTTGTAATTTACATTCATTTTTTAATTTATTTTTTATTCCACAATATTAAGGGATACATGTGCTGTTAATATGAATGAATTTTGTTCCAACAGCGCAACCTGCTGGTTAGTTTCTGACCAGTCTGACCACCAAGTAGTCAAGGAAGTTGTCAGGAGAAAGAAAGAGGCAGCTCTGATGTTCTTCTGCTCAGGAAAGATTTGAGAAAGGTTTCTAATTGTTTTCCTAAGCAGAAGAACATCAGAGCTGCCTCTTTCTTTCTCCTGACAACTTCCTTGACTACTTGGTGGTCAGACCGGTCAGAAACTGACCAGCAGGTGGTGCTGTTGGAACACAATTCATTCATATTAACAGTACATGTATCTTGGAATAAAAAAATAATAAATAATGGGAAGTGGCTCCAAATAATAAAAAATTAAAACCAATTGTAAATTGTCTCAGAACAGGGGTCAGCAACCGTTACTATCAAAAGAGCCATTTTGCCCCTCTCCCACTAAAGAAAAATAGTCTGGAGCCGCAAAACATAACACAACTTTTTTTAATTTTAACTGTTACAACAACAGAATACAACAAACAGAAGTGCATTGTGTATATGCAGGGCTACTTTTAAATAAATTAAGCACTGAATAGCCCTATTACATGCTAGTGTTCTGATCTGTTTAATGTGACTTCTGTTTCTGAAGCACCATGCTGATCGTCTCTCTCTTGTCTTGAGTGTGCTTACCGCGGTCGCACACTCAAGAAGCCACCAGCAGGTGCGAGGGCTGTAACGACCTGACAGGCAAAGCCACAAGACTGAGCCGCAGCAAGCAGGATGAAGAGCCACATGAGGCTCTGGAGCCGCAGGTTCCCTACCCCTGTCTCAGAAGATGACTCTCAATATCATACTAAAAGTTAACTCAAAGATATGGCGATAACGTGTCTGAAAATTGCTCTTTGCCCATTTCACTACATTTGTAGATGAGCCCTTCAGTTAGATATTGGGCTTGTATCTGTACGACCCCTTTAATTTATATTAACAATCCCGTACCTCAAAAGCCTGAAACCCACTCAAATTACCTCAAATGCAGTCGCAAAATCAGCCCAAAATGAGTCAAAAGCCACTTCAAAAGTAGCCCAAAAATAGTGCGATATGTACAGTGAAAAAGGTCTAAAAGAATATGGAAAAAAAGCATGGAGCCACTTCCCATGTCCAGTGTGAATCCTCCAGTTACTAGGATGAATGATGTTGCCCTGCATTCTGTGCCCAGTGCAAGCAGTCGGGTGGGGAGAAGGCAAGATGCCTCTGCTAAAATGGGTCCAATAGGATTGGTCTTAAAGGAGAGCTTAACCCCCAATAAGAAAAGCCCCATCTAATGCCCGCCTATAAGATAGTCCCCGTCCCTGCTTCCTTCACGCATAGTATAGTATTCCAAAAAGTGTCCCTGAATAGCATGCTCTCTTATTTATGGAGAGTAGTACAATGGAGCTTGTGGGAGCTATCTTCCATATCTTAAATCTTCTTCGGATCCTCTTTCTTCCCTTCGGCAATTTACAAAACTTTACAGGCATGCACAGTTGGTATGAATACTGGACTACTCCAACTGCGCATGCACCAAATACCTCCATGTCAGTGTTCTCTTACAGAAGACGCGGAAGATGTATTTGGAATACTGTACTATGAGGGAGAAAGCAGGGAGGAGAAAAGTAGCAGATGGAGTTTTTGTTATTGGGGTTTAGTTCTCCTTTTAAGAACCGTGGGGCCCAATTGGAACCATTTTGGCGGGCACCCTAAATGGAACTGGAGTGTTGCTGGTTGGCACAGGATTCCAGGGTTGGTTGGGCAAATAGTGCCTGCCTCTCCCTCTCTCCATGTGACTGCTGCTATAACCCTGCCTTTTAACACACATTTCTTGGCACAATGTGTCCCCCAATCATTTCATGAAACTAGTCACTGACACACCAAGCATATTATATATATATACAGTGTAAGACAGTGGTTACTGGCATCTCAAGCGCATTATACATAGTGCGTACTGGCACAATCACATTGTTACGGCCCAATGGAGACTTGTCGCTGCAGAAAATCTTTGCTACTGTGGCTGACAAATTACCCCAAAATACCTATCCCTTCATCTGCATTTTTCAACAATTTTTCTGGAAGCAAGTAAAGTGCTATATTGTTCTATATTGTAATCTGACTATTAGTGAAGGGAGGGGTATTTACAGGAGATTTGTTGACTGAGGTAAAGCAGATTTCCCACGGGCAACAAATCTGCCAAAATTCTGCCAAAGACAAAAAAAACTTAAACTGCTCTCAGTGAATGGCTTTTCCTCCTGCCACATACCCAGCACAATGTTGTGAGATTATAAAAATGTTGCCCCACTGCTGCCTTGCTAGTTACAAGAACAACCTAGGAATCATACATAGATAAAAAAAAAATATGCAAAATAATGATTTCTTTCTCTTTTGTTGTTTTACTCTGGTTTCTATTATCTTTTCTTCTTCTCTCAGTATCTCAACTTTCACATACCACTTCACATTCGTTGTTTTTCACATACTTACTTTGGTTTTTCTTACTTAAAAACTCCTTTATCCATATTATCACCCAGTGGATCACCTACTTTTACTCACTTATTTGTTCTACAAATACATTATCATTCCCTTTCTGTATCTCCCAATCTCTCATACTCTCCCATTCTCCATAACAATCCCTTACATCCCATTTTATACCTCTTTTGTACGTTTTTTTTGTCCCTTTTTTTCTATCATCATAGCAGTCTTCCTGGCCCAGTCTTGTCACTATGGGGGCAAGACTGGGCCAATCAGGTTTGGGGGTTGGTAGGCCAAATGGGATTGCGGTTGTGCTGGGCCAAATGGTATTGGGGGTGTGCTGGACCAATCAGGATTTGAGGGCGGGTTGGGCCATTCCTGACTGGGGCAGGCTGAGCCAATCAGGAATGTGGGTGGGCTTGGGCAAAAAAGTAAAAAGGGAATGGTGATGCACTGGTGCGGGGCCCTATTAGGCCCAACTGGCCAGAGGGGCTGCTGTAAGATTTGTAAACATTTACTATATATTGGGCCCATGGGGGGCTGTTTGGTCTCCATACCTGAATTGCTAGGGCCTATTTTGAATCTCAGTCTAGACCTGCCTGTCATGCTGGCTACTCTGTAGAAATGATATTGCATTTTGAAGTGTACCATTCATTACTACTCAATTTTTTGCTTCGCCTTTTTCACATTCTAATTTCAGTTCTCACACACCAATAGTGAAGAAAGTGGTAAAAATTGAAATGCACACCTTTATAAATATGTGGCTTATTACCTTTTAATGAATTCCCACAGTTGCTGGGCAAGGTAATATGTCTTGCATAATAACTACAATTGATCTTTATAAAATACGAAGTGTATTTTACACTGAACATTTATTATGTTGCATACCTTTCTAACTAAGCCCCTGAATGTTGCAGTGGAGTAGGGAATGGGGATAGGGTAAATATGCCCTGGCTTCTGTTGACGGCCAGGTTTATTTTGATTTGTTTTTGTTTTCCCAGTATTAGGTCAGACACCCCCCTAAGTTAACAACAAGATAAAGTATACAAAAACACAGCAAGTCCAGTTGATTTGACTTATTTCTACTGATATACCATGACCTGGATGAATGAGAATCTTCACAAACAAAAGTATACTATCATGGTTTCTAAGAAAGCAGATAAATATTCGCTCTGAAGTCATCTAACTGGCCTTCAGATAGGCCCCACAAAGACTGTTTTAGTGCTCTATGGGATCCACCCAACAATCTGGAAACCAGCAACAAAACAGTTGTTTTGTTTGTGACTTGTACTTAAAAAAGTGAATAAAACGTCCCTCTTGTGTACCTATGGTCTTCTTTGTAAGAGAATCATTTAACATAATCCACCCACAATCAACCTACCATTGCAGTTTACATTCTACAGTTTATTTGTTATCACATATTTACTCTTTTCCAAAACTGCAGACTTAAAAGTCATACTGACCTTGAATGCTGACCTAATTCTTGCACATGATTCGCCAAATTTCCATTCCAATATACAACCACACACAGCAGAATCACATGATGTACAAAACAGTAGAAAAAGCTGAGGATACTTCCAATTATGTGTCTACTCTGCAAACCCATATTCTGTTAGATTAACTCTCTAAGATACTTTGGTCAAAAGACAGCTCATTTGACAGTTCAGCCACACATTAAACATTATCCACCCCAAGCCTTCATTAAAATAACATCCATACACACAGAGAGGGTATTTGAACAACTGATGTGGACACACTATCACCTTAATGTAATGAAAAATATTTTGATATTGTTAGTAAATGGGCCCCTTAGTGACCCCCTGCCAGCAACCCCTTGGTGGTTTTGGATTCGGTTTCACTCGTTCTTACAGCATGTTCTCCATTCGTTCATTCTGGGTAGTTGCTCCTCGTCCTTGTGACAAGAGAAAGTACTGACACGCATCACCAATTGCAGCCTCTATCAGGATGCTAGCATTGCCTACTGCCGTACTTTAAGGACACTCTTGGCCGAAAATATTATCCCCCAACTAAAGGTGTGGGCTAATAGAGCCTACAGACCAGTTGGGGGTAACTAGTTATTTTTTTAGAAATTGCCCCTTGCCAGCACTAGGACACTCGCACTGGGAGGGAGCTCCTTGTTCGAGTGGCCATGTTGGGGCACACATTAGCGTTACATCAAAAGATCATTATGCACATGCGCTCTGCACGACATGGCCACTCACACCAGGAGCTCCCTCAGTCTGAGAATGTCCTAAAAACCTACTGTTACCCCCAAACAGAATGTGGGGTCTATTAGCCCACACCTTTGTTTGGGGATAATATTTTCAGCCAATAGGTGCCATTTAAGAAGCAAATCAATACCATCTAGGTTAAAGAGCCATATTTTATTCTTCTTTTTATTTCCAATTTAAAATGTATCTCTTTAAAATATCAGGAGAGGCTTTTTGCTTATCCTTATAATTTACAGTGTGGGGGGGCACGTTATCCCTTAAATAACGTGATACTAAGAATTGTCTGTATTACTCAGCCTGTAGCCTTGTGCCTTTATATGGTCACATAATTCCTTTGTGACTTTTAATATACTTATAGTTTACAGTAAAATTATCCACTATATAATCTACAAAATGCATTTTACAATGCATCATACTTTAATATACTGAAGAAAAATGACATTGCTGTAGGGATGGTGCACAGGTTTGTTATTGGACAGTAAGTAGCTAAGTGGTAGTTACCAGAACACTATACTAGGTCAGCGGATAGTGCTATAGTTGGCAGACAGAAATGATATTTTGAATGCATATCATGGAAAAATGATAATTTGCACTTCAATATCTTTATTATAACCCAGGAAGCATGCATGCAGATGAACATGCAGGATATGCCTGCTCTCCTGCAATGGGAGCACTCAAAATGAAGTGCCACAGGGCAGAATTTAGGCTGAGGAGTTACAGGCCCTGAGGCAGCTCACCATTACTTACCATTAGCTGCCCTTCAAGTGTTCCAACTTCTTTTTAAAACAGAACTTTCTGCAGTGGTGGCTGAATTCATTCACGAAAAAAAAAATCTGGGAGGTAGTGTAGATACACCATGCTCTGGCCTTACAAGAAAACCAGAAAAAACTCACCAAAAACCTTGACAGTCTACCCTCATAATTTAAGTCTTCCGTCCCTCTAACCAATTTAGTTGCACTTAGTCTCTGCACTCTCTCCAGCTCATTTATATCCCTCTTAAGGACTGGAGTCCAAAACTGCACTGCATACTCCAGATGAGGCCTCACCAGGGACCTATAAAGAGGCATAATTATGTTTTCATCCCTTGAGTTAATGCCCTTTTTTATGCAAGACAGAACTTTATTTGCTTTAGTAGCCACAGAATGACACTGCCCAGAATTAGACAACTTGTTATCTACAAAGACCTCTAGATCCTTCTCATTTAAGGAAACTCCCAACACACTGCCATTTAGTGTATAACTTGCATTTATATTATTTTTGCCAAAGTGCATAACCTTGCATTTATCAACATTGAACCTCATTTTCCAGTTTGCTGCCCAGTTTTCCAACTTAGACAAATCACTCTGCAAAGTGGCAGCATCCTGCATGGAACCTATAGTTCTGCACAATTTAGTATCATCTGCAAAAATAGAAACAGTACTTTCAATGCCCACCTCCAGGTCATTAATAAACAAGTTGAAAAGCAAGGGACCTAGTACAGAGCCCTGCGGTACTCCACTAACAACACTGGTCCAATTAGAAAATGTTCCATTAACCACAAATATACCAAGGGCACCCAGACCTGTGTTTAAAATGTAATGCAGATTATGCAGTGGTATTTATTTGCATGTGTTTTGGGAGTACCATAAAATTAAGCAATACTGGACTGCAATTCTTGCGTTCATTAACATCTCTTTGGGACTCCCAGCGATTCGGACACCTGCATTTTGCCTACTGGGACATTTAGGAGTACTTTCATCTTTTAGGACTCTTTCATCTGGCGACAGGTTGCGCCTACAGCAGTTCTTACACTATGGAAAGAAGGCTATCTTGCTTACATGGAAAGCCCTGGAACCTCCTACCCTAGCATTCTGGATAAAAATCATCAATGACATCTTACCAAGCCACAAACTGACATATTTAACACGAGGATGCCTGGACAAGTTCAAAAAAATATGGGATAGGTGGCTTACTGAAGCACAAACTGGTACTGCAACCATATAACCTAGTGAACATGAAAGTTGCCGACCAAGTTATGTATTATAAGATAAAATTTATCATATAATGGGAATGCCCACCCCCTTAACTATCTATCTATTTCCTCCTTTCTTTCTCCCTTTTTTTTTTTTCATGTTATGTTTTAAAAATCAATAAAGACAATCTTTCAAAAAAAAAAAAGATGCCCCAGTAGCTACCCATCTTTATTTCTGCTGATTCACTGCACATGCTCTGTGCTGCTCTCACTTACTGTGCTTAGGGACCGACACACAGTACACTCAACATATAATATAAATGTCACAATATAAGGCTGATAAGTAAATAATTCAGACGCATATCTCCCAAGTGCTCCGGCGCTTGCGTGCACATGTGGCTCGAAGTCGGCAAGCGATAGGACCACGCGGTCTCGGACGCTGATTGGAGTTATCCAGCCCTGATTATTGATAAATGACAGCTCAGAAACCAGCACAATTAGCATCAGGATTTAAAAATCAGCCCTGTAGCATCAGCCTAAATGACAGGTAAACCTCATTTTCTGCTCGATGATTTGTGATGACCCCCCCTAAAGCTTTACTTCTCAACAGCTGCTCAAAGCACACTGAGCATGTGCGTGTTGAAGACACTCTTAACAAAATCCAAGATGGGAACCTCCTGTGACAAATTTGAAGGCCTGGATCATTACTACTATAGTGGTGCAGAACCTTTAGACTGGTTCAATAAGTACAGCATATAAACGATGTCAGTTCTATTCATATTTATTTTTAGGGATTAGTTCTCGTTTAAGCTCTCTAAGATGCACACATTACCACCAAAGGCACAGACGGATATAATGTGCAAACTGTGCAAGCTAATATAGCACCAACAACGTTTAAAAACCTCATTGCCTCCAGGATACCAACTAAATGGGAAAGGGAAACTGGTAACTTCTATACAGCACCCAACTGGTTATAGTCCTTTGAGAACTGCCCTACTAAACATAATGCCTACTTTTGACTATTCACTAACACTGAGACAAGACCCCCCTGTTCTCTTAGAGATTATTCCATGGAACAGGGATTTTGTTACCCCATCACAAGCATACTTATTGTGTTCCCTTCCAAAGTTGGAAGGAGGCCACAATGTAACTGTGCTCACTTATTACAAATAGTTATTTAGTTTTCTTCTGTTTTAAAGATGCTTATTTTACATGTTCATGTTTTACAGTGACTGGGTACATTAATTTATATTAATGTTTTTTCTTTCTACCAGTCAGTTAAAATAAGTACAATCTTCAACAATAATAATAATAATCTTCAAGGTGGGGATGCACCGAATCCACTATTTTGGATTTGGCTGAACCCCCGAATCCTTCACGAAAGATTCGGCCGAATACCAAACTGATCTGAATTTGCATATGCATCCCATTAGGGATGGGAAGGGGAAAACATTTTTTACTTCCTTGTTTTGTGACAAATAGTCACGCTATTTCCTTCCCTGGCCCTAATTTGCATATGCAAATTATGATTCCGATTTGGGCCAGCCGGGTAGAAGGATTCGACCGAATCCTGCTGAAAAAGGCAGAATCCTGGCCGAATCATGAACAGAATCCTGAATTCAGTGACTTGCTACTTCAAGGTATAAACTCCCCAACCAAATGGAGGGCAGCACTTCAGATGTATCACGCTTCTCCCCAAACATACTTTGTTTGCAGGAGATGCATTTAACTAAATTCTCATCCTATTTTGTCCTTTATTTTTTCAAAAGCATTACATCAGATTTTGCCACGGTATTCTTTTCCCAATTGATATCCTACAAGTACTACAATAATACACGAAGACCAAATTAGGTATTTCCCAACCCACAAGACACCTGACAATATATGGAAAGCCATTAAAGCTGACCATAGATGCAAAGATGCAGTCATATAAATGAAGATTTGAATGAATTCCGGATTGTTTGTGGAATGTCCCGACATTTTTCGTACCATGGCAGTCGGTTGTTTAGTCGATCATACAGGTTAAAAGATTTATATTGGCTACTGATAAGATCTCTGCATGTATGTATTGCCTATCCGACAATATCAATGGGTGACTGTCACTACTGTTTGTCGGACATAACTTTTGTACAATTGCTGCCCTGTCAATTAATTGTCAGAACATAATATGATTTTTTCTTTTTCCTACTTATTTGAATCTGGTTATTGGTAAATCGTAAGAATGAAATGAACAAGCTTTTGTTGCAAAGAATAAAATCTGCACGTCTATGGCCAGTTTAGCCTGGTAGCCAGGCCCGGACTGGCAATCTGTGGGTTCTGGTTAATGCCAGAGGGGCTGCTGTATGGTTCCATAGAAAGTTACCATATAGTGGGCTGGTAGGAAGCTGTTTTGGGCTGGTAGGGGGCTGTTTGGGCCTCTGTGTACTTGGAATGGCAGGGCCTATTTTGACTCCCAGTCCAGGCCTGCTGGTAGCCTATACAAAAAAAACAATACATACATACTTTACATACTTATTTGCAGTCATAAATAAAACAATATTGCGCCCTAAAATAATTACCACAATCAACAGTTGTTATCACCTTTCTAAAGTTCGTCTTAACCTATGCACTACTATAACACCAAATTAAATAAACATTCAACATGGTACTCGCCAAGGGTGCCTTTTCCACAGCTCTATTTGCCATTACTATATAACTTTTGATGAGAGTTATCAAAAAAATGTAAATATTAAGGTCCTCTTAGTTAAAGAAATATAAAGTTCAATTGTTAGCAGATGATTTGTGGTACAACAGACTAAGCCCTCTTTCCTTGTTAGGTGCGCTCCATTAAGGAGTACTCCGCTTTGTAACAAAGATGGCGGCACCCATAGCTGCAATGTAATGTAGGTATGCTGTATGATATTGTTGCGTGCTGGATTGAAAATATTAAATAAAAGGCCACCAGAGGACGCCAGAGTCAAACTTCTGTGATTTCCTGGGTGTTATCATTATTCTAAAAAAAAGCCTTTATTGGATTTCTGGCTTGGATCTCAAACGAACAACATTTCAGGCCTGTGTGGCCTTTTTTCAAGTTGAAAAAAGGCCACGCAGGCCTGAAATGTTGTTCGTTTGAGATCCAAGCCAGAAATCCAATAAAGGCTTTTTAAGATTATACACAATTTGGATGGTGCTGTGATTTCGTTTTGCATTGTTTATCCGGTTGGATTGGACAACCTTGCACGTGCACCTGTCTGACAGGTTTGTGGTTTGGGTGAGTGCTGACCAATTGTTCCAGTTTGTTATCATTATTCTACTCACTGATCCTTGGACCCTGACCCTTCAGCCGACTCTGATTCACTGCTTGCCAGTGGTGTAACTTTAGAGGAAGCTCCTCTATAGCTGCTTTCTGCAAATGTGTGCACCCGTTACCGATGGCAGGGGCGCTCGAGTGCAGGTGCATGAGCGCTCGAGTGGGTGGGGAAAACAGGGGAAAGCAGTTTGCGTCAGGTGTTGTTACATCTACATTGCTGCTGCCTTCCCTAACCCTCTTGCCTGAACTTTGACCTGCTTATAGGAACAGTAACACCCAAAAATGAAAGGGTTTTAAAAGAATGACAATGTAATGTATTGGTAAAACGGGTGTGTTTGCTTCAGAAACTCTACTTTAGTTAATATAAACAAGCTGCTGTGTAAAATGAGAAAAGGCACAGGATACACAGCAGATAAAATATAAGCTCTGTAGTATACAATGAGATTATTCAGAACTACTGTAATCTACTGTATATCCTGTGCTTCAATGGCTGCCCCCATGGCTACACAGCAGCTTGTTTATATAAACTATAGTAGAGTTTCTGAAGCAAACATACTAATTTTACCAGTGCAGGGTAACACTACATTATATTGTCATCCCTTGGTTTTTTTGTGTCACTGTTCCTTTAAAGGAGAAGGAAAGGCATTGTACACTTGGGGGTGCCAAATGTTAGCCACCCCCAAGTGATTGCGTTGACTTACCTGAAACCCCAGCTGGTGGTCCTATCAGCAGAAAACTGCACTGGCCCAGGGTTCTACCAGTAAGCACCATGGATCAATCCTTTTCCGTCTACCTCTTTCCTTCGTGCGGCTGTGCATGTGCAGTAGAACGAAAAGCCAAACTAAATTGTGCATGCGTTTGCCCTGGGAAATTTAAAGAAAGAAGACGCCAAAAGAGGATCACTCCGAGTCCGTGGTGCTCACTTGTATAACCCCGGGCCGGTGCAGTTTTCTGCTGATAGGAGCACTGGCCCGAGGTTTCAGGTGAGTTAATACAATCACTTTGGGGTGCCTAACATTCGGCACCCCCAAGTGTACAAAGCCATTCCTTCTCCTTGAACCCTTTGTGTATTGAACTTTTCCTGTAAGTCTGTACACCAGCTTCCTCCTTGCTCCCAACCTACTAGACCACTAGGGCCTTTTCTATCACCATCTGCTGTCTGGGAAGGAGGGAGCTGCAGTGCAACTAACAGGCCCGGATTTTTGGAAAGGCCACCTAGCTCCGGGCCTATGGCAGCAGGATTTTAGGGGGGGTGGCATGCTGCCCAACCACACCCACATTGGTTCAAAAACATTGGGGATGGGCTGGAGATACAATCATTTTTTAAATCCCCATTGCTCCAGCCCAGATTTGCACGAATAAAGGGGAGGGGACAGGGGCGACAAACGGCAGTGGGCCTAGAGGCACCCACTATGTAAATCCGGCCCTGGCAACTAAAGCTGTAGAAAGAGAGCTGTGCAGATAGAATTTTGGGGGAGGGGTGGCAAGGGGGGAGGGGTGGCAAGGGGGCAGGCAGATACTTTGGTCAAGTAGTTTTGCCTTAGGTGCCATGCTACTTGGCCCATTTTGGTGTCCATAAGTGTGTATATATTGGAATTCATGCATAATATTAGCAATAAAAAGAGGGCACCTGTTTGGGAACAGGACAAATTGTTGTGGGGTATTACAATACAAAATATGTATGAGTATATGATCAAGGCCGGCTTTACATAGCGGGCACCCCTGCGCCCACTGCAGTTCATCCCTCCCATTTATTCAAGCAAATTTTCATCAGGATCAAAGCAATGGAGATTGGCGCACAGGAAATGTATAAAACTATTGTATCTCCAGCGCATCCTCTGTGTTTCTGAACCAATGTGAGTGTGGTTGGGCAGCATGTCACCCCCTAAAATCCTGCTGCCCTAGGCCCGGGCCTTTCCACAAATCCGGACCTGCATAGGATTTGCTGGCAAACGCCATGATTTCTGTTTTTTTCTCTAACACACCAAACTGGTAGATTAAAACATAATAGTCCCCACAGGCTATGCCTCTGTGACTGGTTAAAGCCCTATAAACTACAGTAGTAGTACATTAGCCTCGCCCTCTCTATGAAATTCAGTGCAGTCACAACTATAACAGGTTTCCATTGTGGAACATGCGCAACCAGCAAACTCGGCCACCATCTCAGAACAGAAAACAAAGCAAAGGCTTGTCGAACAGAGAACCAATAGGATGACGGCAACAGTTAGGGCGGAACACAGTTCACCAATCGGTAAAGAGCCCGCTCATTTTACCATTGGTACATGCAAATAAGATGATGGGAGAGGCGGGGCCGTGGGCAGAGTCGGCGCCATTTTGTGGCGGGTATAACTAGGAAAGGAAGTGACTAGTTCTTTCTATTGCAGGGCTGAGGTCCCGGCAGCGGCGCCTGTGTTTCTTCATCGGTTGTGGCTGTGTTTATTCCCTCAAATTCCTCTTGATTCCATGAGCTACGGTCGGCCTCCGCCGGACGTGGAGGGAATGACCTCTCTCAAGGTTGATAATTTAACCTACCGAACCTCCCCGGAGACCCTGCGCCGGGTGTTCGAGAAATATGGCAGGGTGGGTGATGTCTACATCCCAAGAGACCGCTACACAAAGGAGAGCCGGGGTTTCGCCTTCGTTCGCTTCCATGACAAGCGCGATGCCGAGGATGCGATGGACGCTATGGATGGCGCCGTGCTGGACGGACGCGAGCTGAGGGTGCAGATGGCCCGCTACGGGCGCCCTCCCGACTCCCACCACGGAAGGCGAGGGCCTCCTCCTCGGAGATACGGCGACTATGGCCGGCGAAGCAGCAGAAGGTGACGCGAGGGTGGCAGGGGCGATGTTTATCTCGGGCAGATGGGGATGGAAAAGCTTCAGGGGAATAGCGACGGCACAAAAGCGCTGTGAAGCCACGTGAGCCGCCCAAGATGGCGCCCGAGCTTTCTCCCCTGCGGTGACTGGATTCCTGCCCTTTTTCGTGGCGGCATAGGGGCGCTCGCTTCACGTTTCTAAACCTACCTTTTTAAGCGCTACTATACTTCCTTTCAATTTATTTTCAGCCTTTTTTACAACCTATACATTTAGCTATTCGTCAGGAGTGTGTAGGCCTGGGCAGAGAGCTCTGATTTCTCTATAGTAGAGTGGGGCCATGCCTTTATTTCCCTTTGTTCTGCCACAATGGCCGCCTCATCTCTCTCTCTCTCTCTTGTGCAGTTTGAGTCAGTGCCTGTGTTCTGATCCAAGAATGAGTTTTGTGGATCTACAGAATATAGTCCTGCCTTGTATGCTTCTATGCCCCCCAGTGGCTCAACTGTTTTTTTTTTGTTTTTTTTTTTGTAATTATAAAATCGTATTCCCGGTACAGGTATAGGATCCCTTATCCGGAAGCCCGATATCCAAGCTCCAAATTACGGAATGGCCGCCTCCCATGGCCTCCATTTTATCCAAATTTTCCTTTTCTCTAATAAAACAGTAGCTTGTACTTGAGCCCAACTAAGATATAATTAATCCTTATTGTAAGCAAAACCAGCCGATTGGGTTTAATGTTTACATTTATTTCTAATAGACTTAAGGCAGACCCAAATTATGAAAGACCCCCTATCCAGAAAACACCAGGTCCCGAGCATTCTGGATAAAGGATCCCATGCCTGTAATAAAAGTCATATACATCAAACATTTGAGCTACATGCAGATTTTGAAAAGAGCCTTAAGAGCTTTGCAGTTTAGGGATGCACTGAATCCAGGATTCGGCCTTTTTAAGCAGGATTCTGATTCCTTCTGCCTATGCAAATTAAGAGTGGGAAGGAAACAGATTTTTTGTTACAGAACAAGGAAGTCCATTTTCCATAATTTGCCTATGCAAATTCGGTATTCGGCCAAATCTTTCGCGAAGGATTCGGGGGTTCGGTCGAATCCATAATAGTGGATTGGGTGCATCCCTAGTATAGGTAACACTAAACTGTTGCAGGGGAAGTGTATAAATCATGTTTTGATCCTAGATTTTCCTTTTTCAGCCCTAGAAGGCGTCGTCGCAGCCGCTCCAGAAGCAAGAGTAGATCAAGGTCCCGCAGCAGATCTCGCTACAGCCGATCCAAGTCCCGCTCTCGTACAAGGTCTCGTACTCGGTCCAGCTCAAAGTCTCGCTCGGCGAGAAGATCCAAGTCAAAGTCGACTGCGTCAAGGTCTCGCTCCAGGTCTAGATCCAGATCAAGGAATTCGCCTCCTCCGCAGAAATCCAAATCCAGATCCCGCTCTCGGAGCCCTCCAAAGTCTCCAGAAGAAGAGGGAGCAGTGTCTTCATGAAGGTAAGGTGCTCTTATAACACAATGGGGATTAAGTATAACGTGTAAAGTTGGTTTGCCTTTAGTATGAGTGCAAGAGTTTTCTTCCTTTTTCCCCAGACCCTGGTGGATTCTGGGTGGAAGCTGCTGCTCTTATAAATTTGCGTTTATACTACTGTGCCGCCTGGGAATTGGCTGGGGTGCTGTTGTCCTTTTGAATGAATGTTTAAACCAATATCTGCATTTTCCCCTCAAAGCTGCGGGCTCCAGTTGCTTAAGGAGTATTGGGCTGTATTGCAGATATTAAGTGGTTTTTCCTGATCCTCCAGGGACCAGTTTCTGTGGGCGTGTATTGGAGCAGGTTTGTGTCTGATGTTAAAGATGCACTGTCTGGGATTCTATGAGCCGCTCTATTGCAGTGTTGCTCAGTAGGCTGTAGTACTGTCCTTCTCTAAAAGCATAGCTTGGCTAAATGGCATTTGCAACTGCCTACACCAACCTTACTGCAGGTTTTCTATGTGTGAGTCCTACTAAATACTTGTAGGATATTAACATCACTATCAGCATTTCATGTAAATACTATATGAAGTTATTTCTTCGGGAGATGCACACCCAATGGGAGTGGTGGTGGGCAGCTTCACCTCCCAGCAAACCAATCTTGTTAGTGTCATAGTCCATCAACATATTGAGGTAAAATAAAGGGCATTTGTCATTCTCATGTTAGTGAGTTACAAATGTCCCAGTGTAAGATGTCTCCTCACAACTTGCCTGCTCGCAGTATTTGCCACTTACCTATAGCAGGCGGAGCACACATGCAATAGAGGCCATCACAGAAGCTTATGGTTATTGTTCCCTGACTGGTATTTAAGATAACCTGTACAGGGTCTGAGTGCAACTAATCTAATCCTTGTTGTTTTTATTCTCCACCATTAGAATCAACATCTGGAACTCTACAAGATGAAAATCATCTCTTGGGTGATAATTCTTCATTAGCCCATGGAGAAATAGAGCAAAGCAACAGCCTGCCGAAAAGGTGGTTATTTGTATGATTTCTTAAACTTTTTACCTATTTCAGTTGCGCTTTGTGTCGCAAGACTTTACATTTTATGTGCAATTTTGTTCCTGTTCAAATTTCTTGTAATTTAGTGAAATGGCCGACTACAGATTTCAATATTGGCTTGGATATCTGAGGTAACTTGCTTTTGTTAAAGTATCATTGAAATTCTGTGGGGGAAATAAAGGTATCTCACAGCTGTCATGCTCCACCCCTTTATATAGCGCATGGACACTCATCAGACTGGCCAGGGTTCCTCCAAGTGAAATGTTCTTGTAATGCGTGGAACTGTTAATGAAATGTACATGTAACTATGTTGCAAGGGTGTGTTTTTTTTATTTGATCACAACTCTAATTTCTTCTCTTGTGTATTTTTGTGCACTAGGCGCAGTTGTGTAGCAGTTGTATTGCTGGTTAGCTGTATAAGGTGGCGTGTTGCAGTGCAGAGTGCTTGGCTGTTTCCTGTTATCTCCTCATTGCTCCTGTGTAACGCTGCCTTGTCGTGCAGAAAACACATGGCTGTCCAGTTTATTAGGATGCCTAACGACAACTGCACATCCAGTCGCCCGGCCTTGTGTAAAATTACGGAGCATACAGTGAGCACATCTAGCTGATGAGAAACACCTTATGTTTTAAACCTGGTAAATCCTGAGCATCAATATGTAATATCATATGCTGGTGTCATTCCTTTGTATGTAATGATCTGCATATATCTGGCTCTCACATTCTGTACTATAACCACTGTTTTCTGTAGTAAATAAAACTTTTTTTTCTTTATACAATGTGTCCACTTTCTTTGGCTCGTGGTTTTTTTTTTTGCAAATTCGACATTTCAGGATTCTTCAGGCAAATGTCACTTTATGTCCACGTTTCAATCTTAAATGTCCATACAAGGCATTTCATTGTGATACTACTTCATCCATAGCTCCTGCAGGGGTCTTGGAATCATCCACAGTGTAATCTTTATAGCCTGGTGGCAACCGTGAATGCAGGTTAATGCTAAATATGGCCGGCACCATTGCCTTTTTATGTACCCTAAACCTACAGTATTTCTGGGCACAATAGAACAGGGGCGATACAGTTGTTTAGGTATTGGTTGGTAACACCTGGTAGATCTACCTCTTATTCAGTGTTGTAACTAAGGTGGATGCAGTAGGTGGGACTGTGAAGCAGGCAACTCCCAAGATTTCTGTCAGACATGGACAAAGTTACACCACTGCTCTTATTGATCCAATCGAAGTTAAAAAAAAAAGCATCTCCTTTTTCCCCTCCAGTGCTATTGGGGCAGTACTTAGATCAACCTTACTAGTAGGCCAATCTGTAGAGCTTTATGAAGTGTTGGTCTCTTACTGATGGCTTCCTATCTTCATTTCTGGGCACAACCCCCCCCCTTATGACACCATTTTAACTGACCTGCTTTTCATGCACCTGGGAAATGACACAGCTACCTAGCAGTTTTAGCCATCTGCAGGTGGAATAAAAGCATTTTATTTAGTTTCCATGGGTTACTGTCAGCTGCACTTAGCCATTTTTTTTTTTTGTAAATGAGTCCATTCTGTTGTGAATTGATTATTGGTGTGTACTTCTAGCCCCAAATTGACTCATGGGATACAGCCAACTTTAGTCTATGATCCAATTATTCATGCAGTGAAACCACAATTTTATATACCCAGATATGTTCCCCCATTGTACAGGTATGGGGTCCTTTACCTGTTATCCAGAAAGCTCTTAATTATGGGAAGACCATCTCCTGTAGACTTTTAATTAAATTTACTTTAAAAAAAAAAAAGTACCTTTATCCACTTGATAAAACCATACCTTGTACTTGATCCAAACAGATACAATTCTTTATTGGCAGCAAAACGTGTGGGTTTTTTTTTTTGTTAATGCTTACATGATTTCTTAGAGGCTCCATAGTAACTTATTTTTTAAATTTTTCTCTAATAAAATATTACCTTGTACTTGATCCCAACTAAGATCATTTGTGGCAAAATAATCCTATTGGGTTTTTGGTAACTTAATTTCCATATTAGAGAAAGATCAATTATCTGGAAACCCCTAGGTCCAGAGCATTCTGGATAGCAGGTCCAATACTTGCTTGATTTGCAACTGTTAATATACACTTCAAAATAGCAGGGTATCCTGATATTTTTTGAGGGAACAAGGTCTGAGAGGCTAGAACTTTTAACCATTCCATAAAAGTTTGAGTTAAAGATCTGCAGGCATTTAGCAATACAGTTTTTAATAAGTAATGTTAATGATATAAGTATATTTCCAACATCACTGGGTTTTCTAAAGGGGAACTTTTTAATAAATGTTGAATTCAATTTTAAAATGTAATATAATAAGGTTAACATCATACTAAAATTAGATTTTCTTCGTGAAAATGCTGTACCATTTCTGAAATCCAGTCACTCCACTATTCATATGAAATAGTAGCTTGATTAAAGAAAAACTACAGACTTGTGAAATTCAGTTTAGACCTTTATTTCAGTATTATTAAACTTTCATTTTGTGATTGTTCTCCTTTAAGTTCACTATCCAGATGTATTTTGGTTGGCTGCTATGGGTTATTGGATACCCTTAATATATGTGCCAACAACAGGCTTCTTATGGGATAAGATTGTTGGCCCACTATATAGGTCAAAGCAAGGAATTGCTTATTGCTAACAGGATTTATACATTTATGACCAGGGTAAGACTCCGGCCACAGTATAAAGTGAACCTTAATCTCCTCCCACAAACATCTGCAATTCTTTCTTCCCCTTTACTTACTCCAGAAGTGGAATGATGAAGCACAGTGGGAAAGCGGTGAAGATGCTTCTGTTCCAAATGTTGCTCATAAATAAATCAGTTGCTGCTCTTCCCAGGGGGCAATCAGCTCACCCAGTGTGGCCAGCCCCCTTTCTATCTAATGTTATTATCATCATTTGCACCGTGTGCCTTCCGGGAAGCTCCGATCCAGCCAGACACTCATTATCTGCATCAAACGTTTTAAGTGGAACGTTGGTACATTTCAGATTCCATTTGCACAGCAGGGCTTCAACTGACCAATCAGCACTGCAAATAAAGAATGCTTTAGATTTCATTTTTAATGTGATCAAAACTCATAACTTTCAAATCAGCTGCTTGTGCCATTGCAGTCTCTGGGTGGGATCTGGTCTTCCTATTGGCTGTTTAAAGGGGAACCAATTACAACATAACATAGTGTAACTTTGATTGTGGTGTTTGCATGAGGTACATTACATTCGGCTGAATCCTTCTGCCAGACCAAATCCTAATTTGGATCTGCAAGTTAGGGTAGAGTCCTGCGCGGGTCCATTTTTTGGGACCCGCACCCTGCAATCCGCAACCCGCATTCTTACCCGCTTGAACCCGCCACCCGCTGACCATCAAGAATCAGGAAGTGCTGTCATTATAAACCGGAAGTGACATCATCGGAAGTAGATATGATCAGAAAAAAGGGAGTAAAACCGGAAGTGCTGTCATTGTGTACCGGAAATGGCATCATCGGAAGTGGACGTGACCAGAAAAAAGGAGCAAATATTGATATTGAGAAGACCCGCAGCCCGACCCGCTGACCCGCGGGTATACCCGCACCTTGAGCTTCAACGAAAAACCCGCATGGTACTGGAAGTTTATGCGGGTAACCCGCGGGTACCCGACCCGCTGCAGGAAGTTAGGGGTGGGGAGGGAAATCGCATGACTCACAAAACAAGGAAGTCAAAAATGTTTTCCCCTTCCCTTAATTGCATATGCAAATGTGGTTCGGTATTTTGCCAAATCTTGCATGAAGGATTCGGGGGTTCGGCCGAATCCAAAATAGTGGATTCGGTGCATCCCTAGCATATAGTGTTAGATTTAGGGCACAATAACAAATTATTTTATATCCCCAAAATGAAATAATGAACCCTGCTTGTCATATGCATTTATTTAATATTTCACTACAGTCAGGATTAAGTTATGATAAGGCCTCCTTAAGTCTTAAGGAGAAGGAAAGCTACGGAGGCATTTTTATTTTATTCTGTAGACTGTTTTACCATGCCCGAGTAAAAAGCTCTCTGTTTAGGATAGCAGCTGCAGTATTAGCTTGGTGTGACATCACTTCCTGTCTGAGTCCCTGCTCACTTATAGCTCTGGGCTCAGATTACAGCAGAGAAGCAAACTGAGCATGCTCACGCCCGGGGCAAGGAGGTTTAAACTGAAGGCAGGAAGTCTGATACAGAAGCCCATGTATATACAATAGAAGGAAAAAAATGCAGTGTTTCTTTTGACAGGGGACTCAGAGCAGCACTACTTTGAGAGGTTTACGTGTATATTTAGATGGATCTTTCTGATGAGGCTTATTTAGTTTTAACCTTTCCTTCTCCTTTAATATGCATAGATTTGGGCAGGGAATGTGTCCAACTAGTCTCATATGAGCATGTGCAAACAGTTCAGTTTAATCAGCGGCTGCACGAAGACTAGATTTTTCCATGGTGTGACTGTACTTGCATGGTAAATGCACACTTGAATAAGTACAGATCTATGATCCTATGTGTAAGAGATTAATTATGTAACTAAACAGTTTAATAACTAAACTCCATTTTAAAGGACCTATATGAAATAATGTACTGTTACCTTCTGACTTGGTAAGTGGTCCAGAACTCAGCCTGTGGCATCCTCTCCATCAGAAAGCGCACGGTTAATAAGATATCTTCAAAATCTAACAAAGAATTACATGTTATTGTTATTGAAAGGGTTGATTTAGTCCAATTAGAAACAACTCCCTGGGTACCACTCACCCCCTTACTTTTTAGCCAAGTACAGAGCTCTGATTCGCCACACTTCCTGCTCTTGGGTGGTTATCTTTCTTATAGCAGTGAGTGGAGCTAATACTAGACTGTATTTTTATCTAAGGTTTAAAGCAGTGTTCTGGTCATTAGATGAAGCCATTTCTTCCCTCCAGAGCACAAAAGATATGAATTTAATGGAGAGAATCTCCGAGTTTGTAGTGAACAAGGTCCCAGCATTCACCCCAGTGGGCTCACGTTCCTGCATTACCTTTGGGTTCATAGAAGACATCTGACCCCAATATAATGTCAATAGGTGGCAGATCCAGAAGATCAGGAGAAACTTCCCCCCAGGTCAGACCAATAACGGGAACTCCGACAATATTATTCATCTTACAGCTGCGCCGACAGTTTTCCAAGCATTGCGGCATCTCTGCCGAGTCTGAGAGAATTACTTTGGCGCCACATTTAGCGGCCAGAATGCCAGGTAGGCTCACGCCGGCACCAACCTGGAAGGATACAGAATGATAATCATTCAATAAAGTAGCAACATCTCTGAAATGACTTGTAGCCTAATTCTACATGAAAGCAAATAACTACAGTGCAAGTTCTTATTACCTCCAACACTCTTTTGTCTGCCAAATTTTTCCGGTGATACCAGAGATACTGCGCCAGCACCACTGCACACGGCCAGACATACATGCCATACTGGCAGTTCAGCACCTGGAAAAATAAGTTATTACTAGTGAGAGTTAGTGATGAGCAAATCCGTCTGTGCCGAAAAATCTGCGAAACTCAAAAAAAAATTCTCGAAACGGCAAAAAATTTGCAAACCGCATTGAAGTCAATGGGCTTCGCGAAAACATTCGCAGTAGGCGAAGTGAAGAAATATGCCGGGAATCCATGCCTGCCGAATCAATTCGCCCATCACTAGTGAGAGTCACTTATCCATAAATTAGATTGCAAGCTCTACAGTGCAACTAATGTAAGAAATTTAGGGAACAAAAAAAAAAAAACCTTTAAAGAGATACGGACATTAGAAAATAACCTTTTTTTATTATCTATCATAAAATTTTCTTTGAATGCAATTTATAATTTTGCGATAAAACCATTTGCCTAATGCTTTTACTTAAACTTTCTTACTACCCTGTTCCTCTATGAGGGGGCTGCCATATTTGTGCAGCAGGAATCCGTTAGCGTTAGAAACTCTGACAGGTTAAGAAGGGACAGTCAGGCCGGCAAACCAGCCAGGTTTAGGAACTTCAAGTAACAATTACTTACAAAAGTATAACTATCCGCAAAAAAACGATCAACGTGACCTATAGGTAACTTTTTATGTAGATTAACATTTTGAAAATACTTTTTTTAGTGTTAGTATCACTTTAAGTAAAATGATGTGTCAGCTGCAAAGGTGTTCTCTAAACGTACCAAGATTACAATGATAGGTTGTCAATGCACAATAGGATGTCAAAGTAGTGAGCCTCTACTGCAACTGATAATTGTGGCTTGCTGGGGGGTGGTCTTTTACAGCAGCACCCCAACTTCACCCAGGGGTCCCACGCTTTCTCAAACCTATCATGACATCCCTGTCTTATATGGATGAGTTTGTATAAAGGAATGACTTAATTGACCCCCCCCCCTCCCTTTGACACGTCTGAAGTTCTGGATCATTGCTGCTATTGACAAGCTGAAACTTTAGGCTGGTGCAATAAGTTCAGTATATGAAATATGGCATTTTAAGCCATATTCCTTTTTAGGGTTTAGAGCTCCATGAAAACAGTACAGATATGGAATCCACAGCTATGGCTAATCAGCAATTCATTTAGATGCATGCTGCAGACTAAACTGATTTATGTGCAGCCATGCATCTAAATGAATTGCGGATTAGCCATGAAGGCTGTGGATTCCATATGTGTTCCGTTTTAAAGGGATATATGGTGGGAATCCTACATCCAACACATTGCAGGCAGTTCTGCTTTATTTACAGTCATAAATACTACATATAAATGACCCATAATAAAGTAAGGATGCAACGTGTGGCCTATAACAATTGGGTTATTATGGTGCTATTGTCCCACTGCTGCCAAGTTATAGTGACAAGCAGCTTCCCTTCTGATACAAAGAAACGGGTCGCGCACATACAGGTCCCTGGTACCAAGCAAAGCTCAATAATAGGCTGGACAACCCCCAGCCTCGCCCATCTTGTTTACATAGCCCCGCCTCTTCCTCTAGCGCTGCTGCAGCCCCGCACGTAGCCCATGGCGTGTATCACCAACTGGGGCCCAAGTACCTCGGGGATGGTCACACGCATCTTTTGTTCGTCTTTCCCTTCTCTCCGCAGAAACTCATAGACCCTTTCCCCGATCCGCTGCTCGTTCTCCTCCCCCATTTCCACGGATTAGACATCAAAGGGACCCCGTATCAGCGCAGCAATACGTGGGGGGCAGTAGTGTCGCGAAGTGGTGACGCTTAATGCGCCGCACGGCTTCTATTCGCGGCCATCTTAGTACAGTCAGCCATTATCTCACACGTTTTTTTTTTCTTGACTATTTGCGAGAAAACGCTTCAGGCGATTTTAACGCATTTAAATAACAAAAGGTGCGTCGAAAAATATTAAGATGGCCGCAGGCCACTAACAACGCAGTTATATAACGCGCGAAAGTTTCTGGTCTGGAGATAAATTAATATTCAATTATTTTTCAATGGTTACCATAAATGTGTTATGTATGACTCTATACTAAGCCTGTGGTCATATCTCCCTCAAATTATGTTACTTGTTTTCCCCCCATTAACGCTTGACCCTCCCAATATGGCGCCCATCCTCAGCCATGCCTACACAGGTTCCGCCTTCTGCTCCTCTTTTCCCATTGCTTAAGCTAGACTGAGGCGGCGATGTTTATCCAATGGGAGGAGAGGGGTTGAATGTGATGCTGCTGGAGGGATTGTCGGGGCAGAGTTGGACCGGAAACACCGGGGATGAACCACAAGAGTAAGAAGCGCATCAAGGAGGCGAAACGCAGCGCCCGGCCCGAGCTCAAGGACTCGCAGGACTGGTGCCGTCATAATTACTGCGAGGTCTTCTCGTTAAACCCCAGTACTGTGCTGGTGAGGGAGAGTAGGGAACCACTGTTCTGTGAGACATATCCCAATAGCCCTTGTGAAAGTAGAGAGTTGCCACCTGCTGCACAACCTCTTTGCTTTCGTTTGTAACATCAGCTGCAACTTCAGAGTCTTGCAATACTCTAATAATATCCTAATACCTGGACTTCCTGAAGCAATGAGCAGCAGTTAGAGGCTAGACAGAGAATCACACAAATCTGGAGGGATTTTGGGGGCAGATTTTAATGAATGACAACTTCAAGCATCCCCTGGCAGACAATTATACTCAGAGGCTGAATAACAGGGGCCCCTGTGTCCTGCGAAGGACTGCAAAGCTTGTTAACTTTCCTGCAGGGCTCTGTTTTTGTTCTGTTGTTTTCCTTCTTCAAATGTAAATACTGGCTTGTTGTTAGGGATCTACAGGCCCTAGCAACAAGGCAGTGATTTGAGTGACTGACTCGAAGATGGATATGGGAGGCCAAAAACAGAATGATCTGCGATGGTATATAGGATATCAAACCTCTAGCCAAATCTGCCTTGTGGTTACCGAGCGTTGTGGCCCCAGCAACCTGCTTGCTGTATTGTCATATAGAGACAGATAATCTCAGACTATTAATATCTTTATCATATATATATATATATATATATATATATATATATATATATATATATATATATATATATATATATGTTAAATTCCCTTTTCAGGGTAATGGCACATGGTGCAGTTCTTGCTGCCTGATGTTAATGAACACCGTAAATGGCTGATAAAATGATGTAATAGACAGATGACTTGGTTATAAGCGTGATGGCACATGTTGAGATTAATCGCCAACTATAAATACACTCTACCGTAGGTGACTGTTCTGCAAATGCTTTCAAACTGGCAATATCCCAGTGGTCAAACATACACATTGCTTTGTTTTTTTCCAAAGTTGGCCCCCCTCGATAAGAGTAGATTTGTGATGGGTGACTAATCTCAATGTGTGCCGTCGCCTTAAATTATGTAAGGATGCTTAAAAGGAACAGTAACATCAAAAAATGAAATTGTTTTAAAGTAATAAAAAAATAATGCAGTGTTGCCCTGCACTGGTTAAACTGGTGTGTTTGCTTCAGAAACACTACTATTGTTTATATAAATAAGCTGCTGTGTAGCAATGGGGGCAGCCATTCAAAGGAGAAAAGGCTGAGGTTACACAGCAGATAAGCTCTGTAGAAATTAATGTTATCTGTTATCCACTATTTAACCAGTGCCATATAGCCTTTTTTCAATTTCCACCATTGCTACACAGCAGCTTGTTTATATGAACTATATTCGTGTTTCTGAAGCAAACAGTTTTACCAGTGCAAAGGCAGCTGTACATGACATTTTCATTACTTAAAAACGCTTTCATTTTTTGGTGTTACTGTTCCTTTAAGGATGTTTAGAGTGATTGCATTAATTTATGTGCAGGATAATGTTGAGCGCGTCGACGCTGCACAACTCACCACAGAGGAGTTCATCGAACGCTATGAAAAACCCTACAAGCCGGTGGTTATCATTAACGCCACCGCTGGCTGGCCGGCCAATGAAAAATGGACCCTGGAACGGCTGAAGCGCAAGTATCGCAACCAGAAGTTCAAATGTGGGGAGGACAATGACGGTTACTCTGTGAAAATGAAAATGAAGTACTACATAGATTACATGGAGGGGACACGGGACGACAGCCCCCTGTACATCTTTGATAGCAGCTATGGTGAACACCCTAAGAGGAAGAAAATATTGGAGGATTACGAGGTGCCCAAATATTTCCGAGACGACCTGTTCCAGTTCACTGGGGAAAAACGACGTCCTCCATACAGGTAGGATTGGGATCTCTTAAAGGATTTCTATTGAATAAATATACATGGAATAAAGTGAAAATATAGCCAACCCAACACAGGGGCTGAGAAAAGAGAGCACAGCTGTGCACAACCCACTACAATCCAGTTTATTTGGCAAGCCCCTCTTAAATCTCAACAGAATCAGCCGATTTTTGGGCCATCAAGTAGCAGATCTCATGCCTTTTCACATGACATCCTTTTTTTCTACCCCTTATATCCCTTCCAGAATCTCATTTGCCTACCGAGAGATTCTGGGAATTGTAGCGCTAATCCAGCTGTAGTGCCATAAATTCTCTGTTGTAATTAATTTAAAATCCTCTTTAGAAAATAAGTTATCCAGAAGAGAGGATGGTGGCAAGGCATGGCCATATCTGTGCATCTTTATGTTTATCTGTGTTGTTCTTGGTGATGTATACTTATTCAACGGACTTTGTTGAACTAAGTCCCCTGCTGGCCACATTGTGACTGTAGCAGGAGTAGTTTTCTTAATTGACGTAGCACAGCTCTAAATTGACTTTTATACCTCTGCTTCCATCAGGTGGTTTGTGATGGGACCGCCACGTTCTGGGACTGGAATTCATATTGACCCTTTGGGCACCAGTGCTTGGAACTCTCTAGTCCATGGGCATAAGCGCTGGTGCCTCTTTCCCACTAACACACCGCGTGAACTGATCAAAGTAACAAGGGATGAGGGGGGGAATCAGCAGGATGAGGCCATCACTTGGTTCAATGTTGTTTACCCACGCACTCAGCTTCCATCATGGCCGCCTGAATTTAAACCTCTAGAGATCCTGCAGAAGCCTGGAGAGACGGTGTTTGTGCCGGGTAAGCAAGCAGGTTGCTATAGAAACTAGGGATGCACCGAATCCACTATTTTGGATTCAGCCGAACCCCGAAATCGTTCGCGAAAGTTTCGGCCGAATCCCGAACCGAATCCTAATTTGCAAATGCAAATTAGGGGTAGAAAGGGGGAAACCTTTTTTACTTCCTTGATTTGTGACAAAAAGTCACATGATTTTCCTCCCCACCCCTAATTTGCATATGCAAACTAGGATTCTGTTCGGCCGGCCAGAAGGATTCGCCGAATCCTGCTGAAAAAGCCTGAATCCCGAACCGAATCCTGGATTCGGTGCATCCCTAATTGAAACACAAGGTGCAAGATTCCCAAAACCAACCAAGTGACTGTATTGTTTCTTGCACAGGAGGTTGGTGGCATGTGGTCCTCAATTTCGACACCGCCATTGCGGTTACCCAGAACTTCGCTAGCTGCTCTAATTTCCCTGTAGTTTGGCACAAAACTGTGAGAGGGAGGCCCAAGCTTTCCAGGAAGTGGTACAGGTAAGATGGGAGATACATGGCTTAAGGTTGAATAGTATCGTGTATACCATATATTATCATACAGATCATCCTGAATACCATCAGTATCTTGTTGCTCTGTAATATGGTTACACATAGCAACCGATCACCTTCAATTAGCCTTCCGCTTGTAGAATAATGATTATAAATCTGAGTAGTTGCTATGGTTTGCTGCTCATTGTAGGTAGTAGACTCAACGTCTCTTCTTTACATATGCATCTCAATACCAACAGGATTTTGAAGCAGGAACGGCCAGAATTGGCAGCACTGGCAGATACTGTGGACCTTCAAGAATCCACGGGTATCGCATCGGACTCTTCCAGCGATTCTTCCAGTTCCTCTTCCTCCAGCTCTTCTGAGTCCTGCTCAGAGGTGAGACGTTTCTTTTGTTACCACTGCTGAACTGAGTATAATACTACTATAATACTATACCTAAAGACTTTTGAAGCTGGCACACACAGTATGAGTAGTTGCCACTGGAATGGATATACCGAATGTGATTTATGTGTTCAATTTGCAGGCTGGAACTTTAGGGCTCAACAAGAATTTGAATGTTTGGCTTGGCAGTAGTGCGTCGTTCTGCCATATCAGCCCTCAGCAGTGTTCGCTCTCCTTCCAATGTTCTAGTGAAACTTCTCTGCTTAATGACCTCTGACTTTTTAACCCTCAGGATGACTCCAGTTCTGGAGCGGAAATGATGTCCCGTAGGAAGAAGAAGAGGAGACTCTGCAACGGGATGGGGAATGGTGACATCACTACACAGGATGACTGCGCGAGCAAGGAGCGTAGCTCTTCAAGGTGACACAAGGTTGTAGGAAAGGCCAAGCAACAATTGTTCCTTGATGCTCTTCAAAGAATATGGTGAATCCTTCCCTTTTGCCCCGTGCTGCTACACACCAGCAGAGCAAAGCAGTCTTGCTATTTTATATTAGATTGCACACAGACTGTATTTATTAGGCCAGAATACATGGGATTATCAGTTTTTATCCAGCAAGTGGGATGCCTTTTAGGAGATGTTGCTTCTTTTTGAGGTTTGTGAGCTCCATCTTTCCTTCAACTCCGCTGCTGCTTTATATCCACCTCCTTCCAAACACAAATAGGTAGCCTTTTTTATCTGTACAATGTCTGTATTCAAGGATCAACAGATACTGCTTTCTGCCAGTGGAAGCTCTGAAGTGTCTTAAAGGGAAAAGAATGAGATCACTAGAATGGTCCTTTAATAAAGGGCAGTGATTCAGCTAATTCAGCTGTCACTTAACATTGTCTGAGTTTTCTCTGCCTTCGATAGATAGAGCAGCATGTACAATGTCATAAGTTTCAGTTATCTGTCTAGGAATTAAAGGAAATATAAAGCCAAAGATCGAATTTGCGAAATGAAAGAAAAATACCATTCAAAGCAACTTTCCAACGGCTACAACTTTCCAATATACATTCATTACACATTCCCAATGGTTTAAAACTATAACTGCAGTATCCTTCATTTTGTTTTCTCTGCAGTGGTGGGTCTGGCTTTTAAAGCAATGTAGACGAACTAGCTGATTAGCAGACCTGCAAGGCTGACTTCTGCTACGTTATTTTAGGATTCTGTAGCAGGGAACAGCAATAGATCAACAAATAAAGCGGTCAATAGCTATGACTGTTATATATGACTTTAAAGCCAGTGCAAATATGTAACAACTGTATATTGGGAAGTCATTTAGATCCACTTTAACAATGCCTGGTACTTAAAGCACTGTACTTTGAACTGCAGCATAAGTAACATAAACCCCCATTTTTATATTGTCTGTTCCCTTTAAAACCATGCTTTTTCCGCCTGCAGTACTGATTTACTGCATGCCGATAGTCCCAGAGAATTCTTTTTAAATGGATAAGTCCTGATCTAATTTGTGGTGGAATTACCTTTAATATCACTTGGAAACTGAGATTTTTAAAGTCTGTGATTGCTCTGTTAATTTAAAACTGTAATTTTTCTCTTGTTTTTTTAATATATATTTTTTTCTAACAAATAAAAGTCAGACCCAAAGTGAATTCCTGTGACTCTGTTGTTTCTCTTGCGTTTGCTTTAAAAAAGCCAGCATTGTGTTCAAACAAACGTATTCGGTTGGGCTGTTTGCCCAATTTCAACCAAACTGGTGTATACCGAATCATTGGCCTTTGATGGTGGTTTGGCCAAAACCTCCTTGAGTGGCTTTACAACTTTACCGCAGGAGCGCTTTGGGGCATTTTGCCTGCTGTATTTTTAATTTTCTAAAAATATATTTCTGAAAACTTGCCTTACTCCCACCTTTGGCAAATGGAAATGCCAGATCTGGTAGTATCTACTGGATGCTGGTCTGAGCATACTCCTGTTTCATTTGTCTCTGACACACACGTATTAACAAAAGGGTTAAATCTCTGTGTGCTCAAATACTCCTTTTATTACCCTGTAGATGCTCTGCTGGCCTCAGGTGCTTAATTGGAGCCTGAACAAACCGCATAATGCGATAAATGACACCAAAACACATGTAATGCATTAAACCAGCCAATCAATGTTATTCCTGCAGGGCAAACAATACCTGTAGTACACCTTCATTTTCTGTTTCAAATTTCATTTGCTCCCTGAAGGAAAGTAGCAAAGAAATGGATCTAGATGCTCAGAAACACTGAAAAAAATCTAGTCACAGAAGAAGGCCTAATCAAGAGTCAGTACCAGCAGTGCGGACAGGTATAGGCCAATACTTTTAGCTTTCAAAATCTAATATGAAATCAAAACAGATGAGCAGCACAATCTGCTCTAGAAATTACTCCACCAGGACCAGGAAGCCATAACCCACTGCACACCTCACTTCCTGGCCGCCCCTATGTAGTAGAAGGCAGCACACTAGACACGGAGTGTGGGAGTGCAGGTGAAAATGGCTTCTGGCTGGCTATAAAGCAACACACAGTGAGATTTACTTTCACAGGTATTAATAAGAATAGACTATTTGCCTTCGTTGAGCAGGAGTAAAAGCCAAAGGCTGGCTCTATGGCTACTGGCACACAGGTTTTCTGGGAAAAAATACCTTCCTATATATTTATCTTTTTTCCTTATTAATAACATTGGGATCAGCCATCATTTTTACCGGCCAGGCCGGTAAAATACCGGACATGTGGCAACCCTAGTCCTGCCGCTGGCGTTTAAACGAGAAACCAACCTGTGTGCCATAAGCCTTAATTACTTTGCTATTTCTTTTTTTTTTTTTTTGAGCTATTGTTCTGCAGTCTCTCCAGAGATGCAGCGTTTGCTAAAAATATCTGCCTGTGTGAACATGAGCAGCTGGGCAGCAAAATGATTGGTAAGTGTAGTTCTGACTCCAGGGAATATGTAGCAATGCTGCTATGGGCAATTTACACCTTACTCATATATTCTAGTGCTAGCATTAGTGATGGATGAATCTGACCTGTTTTGCTTCTCCAAAAATTCTCATAAGGGGGAAATTTAGCCAAAATGTATTGAAGTCTATGAGCAACAACATTTTGTTTGACAAGCAAAAAATTGTGCACAATACATTTTCACCCTATGGGCATCATTTTCGTTGTGAAACTTTTTCTAGTTCCTACTATATTGGCTCAGCATTTCCTACAAGCTCTGCCTGTGCCCTAAACCAGCCATTTATGGATTATAGCAGAAAAGATGGCGCTTGCTAGCACCCATTCATGCCCAACTTCAAAATAGATCGCTGTATTCCTCAAAGAAGAAATATGGGAATGGAATATAGTGTAGTATTTCTTTAATTAAATGCACACCCAGTGCTTATTGTGAATAAAATAGATCAGTGAGAGCCTTCACCATTAATATACCATGTGCTTCATACCATCATATCATTAGAGCAAACACAGAGAGGAGAGTTATTTGAAAGGGTTAATACCTACACTTTAAATCCCAATCGCTGTAGTAATCTATTATTGTCACAAACGTTAAAACAAATTGCTTGCGTCTCTCAAAACTTTTTGAAATATTGTGTTCGCCAGCTCCCAGCAAGGGTCTTTCCTTAATGGACAATAAAGAGTATCATGTGCAAAAACGTATTATTCTAGACTTTAATAAACTATAAAATTGCACTCACAAATGTTTCTCTTTACAATCGCGTTGAAACCAAATGAAGGGAAGTTCCCGCAAGGTTCTTGGCGTCTTTCCAGTTTTACCGCACGCGTTCCCACTTTTCTTTGGTTCACTTCCGCATTCGTCACCACTCGACGCGTTTCGCCTGTGCTGCTTCCTCCTTGCCCCCCATGTCTATCAACACTGACATTGTTCTAGACCAGGGGTCCCCAACCTTTTTCACCTGTGAGCAACATTCAGATTTAAAAAGAGTTGGGGAGCAACACAAGCACAGAAAATGTTCCTGGGTGGTGCCAAATAAGGGCTGTGATTGGCTATTGGTAGTCCCTATGTTGTCTGGCAGTACATCTGGTTTTTAAGCAACCAAAACTTATCTCCAAGCCTGGAATTCAAAAATAATCACCTGCTTTGAGGCCACTGGGAGCAACATCCAAGGGGTTGGAGAGCAACATGTTGTTCACGAGCTACTGGTTGGGGATCACTGTTCTAGACCCTTTAAATGTAACACTCCATGACTGCCTAAAGGTGGAGCACCTGCTGGAAGTTAGTAAGTCACTGATCCATAAATAACATAGAATAGTGGCAAGCATCAGTGTTACTAACAGATCTACTTGTCTAGCTCTACCCTGGTGTAATATACAGCACGCCCTAAGCAGTCATTGGCAAGGAAAAAACACAACTGGGTATACGTGAGCAGGTATCTTTGTGTTTCTTTGGGTGCTGCTTTCTAACCATGGACCGTGGGAGCTGCCATAGTGTTTGTTGGTTGGTGTATGCTGGCATAGTTTATTGTGTGCCCATCACTTCTTTCTCTCTGTACAAGTACAATTTATGTTCTGAGTAGAAGACACTATGGTGTGATTTAACTAAAGAAAGAGAACAGAAGGAAGAATGAAGACAGTGCGTCACTCCATTATTTGCAGTGAAGTTGAAGTTCCTCTTTCTTTATCAGCTGTTCCTTTGTCTCACTCAGTTGCACAGCTGTTCAATGCTGGGAGTTATAGTCGTGCAGCAGCTGCGTTGCCACAGATTGCAGGACACTTATTCACCAGTAAAGCCCATGAATCTGCCTTTGTCTTCCCATGGGCATATGTCAAATACGTGTCTGCTATTTGTTTCTGCTTTAGCTGATACAGGGAGTAGTGTGGGGTTGACACATATTTCTATCTTCATCCCATACTGATATACGGTGAAACCCCTTTTTTTTACATAACCTGATTTTAAGATTCCCCATTTTACTTAGACATTATACTGTTTGGGAATCAATAAGGCATCTCCTGCATAAATACACATATACAGAGAAGGAATGTTCTGGGCACACAATAAGCTATACCCTCATACTGTACTGTCTAAGGGAATCAATATGGCACCTCCTCCCATATGTATAAATACAAATATACAGAGAAGGAATGTTCTGAGCACACAATAAGCTATACCCTCATACTGTACTGTCTAAGAGAAACAATATGGCACCTCCTACCCATGTGTATAAATAGAAATATACAGAGAAGGAATGTTCTGGGCACACAATAAGCTATACCCTCATACTGTACTGTCTAAGTGAAACAATATGATACCCAGGCCCGGACTGGCAAACTGTGGATTCTGGCAAATATAAAATGTCCCTATTTATTGGGCCTGTGGGGGCTGTTTGGACCTCTGTGTACATGAAATTCCAGGGCCTATTCTAAATCCCAGTCCAGATGGCAAATCTACAGAGAAGGAATGTTCTGGACACAATAGCCTATACCCTCATACTGTACTGTCTAAGGGAAACAATATGGCACCTCCCAGGCTGAGATTGATAATCTGTCCAATCAGGCAAATGCCAGGTGGTCAGCTACATTTATGGTAAAGTGGGCTGAGGCTGGAAATGAAGCCGAAGCCGCTGAATGGGAGACGAAGACAAAGCCGTACAAAGAAGCTGCTGTCATCTAGAAGTAAGAACACTGCCTGCCAAATTTTAAAGGTAAATTTCCACTGAAAAAAGGGGGGGTTGTGGGTGCACTTATAAGGCCAAATTATAATATGCTCAATGGAAGTGCTACTGACCTGGCCAGTTAATCAATGCACATTCCTTGGTCCCCTGTCTAAGTAATTCAATAAATATGCAAGTGCGTGTATTTTTAAAAAAAAAAACAGGGTTTTTTTGTTACAAAGTTATGATCATAATAAAATTGATAAGCCACCATACCACGTCAAGGTAAACGCCACACGGTGGTCCCTAATTTGTTTACCTTTGGTCATAGTATAAAAGGCCTTTAAGGGCAAGGCTAGACGTGGCGTTTTTAAAAAAGAACAGCCAGGCGTAAATACGCCACTGAAACCACATGCGACCGTCAACATGCGTTTTTCAGCACGTAGGATTCTTTTCCCAACATGCACTTCTCATTGTTCTCATTGAGAATTTGGACGCCATATTTAAAATATGCAGCGCATTTTATGCAAAGTGTGGTTTCAAACGTGCAGATCCCATAGAGTCTATTGATTTGGTAGTTTCTTGACGTATTAGCATTTCTGCTAAAAAACGCCAATTTCAGCTCGCAAGCACCCTGTGTGAATTGCCATAGTGTGTTTTCCATTGGTTTTAGTGATAGTGCAGTGTATTTACGCCTGGCTGTTCTTTTTTAAAAACGCAACGTAAAAACTCCATGTCTGGCCTTGCCCTTACCTCTCTGCTTAATAGCATTACTTGGAGTAAATGGAGCCACAAAAGCTAGTGGCGGGGGAGGATCTAGCCCTGACTGAAACCAACGCTCATGAGACATTTATTATATTTGCTGCGCCTGTCACTAGGTAACACTTTTGCACTAACTTACACATATTACACTTATCACACTCTTCATTTAGCTTTCCCTTTTATTTCTTGTTCACATCTATACGCACACCTATACTCATATCTATATTTACACAAGTGTGCACCTATACATATCATTTTACTTTTGCCTTTATTATCAATTTTTTTTAAAAAATGGGCGTTAGTTAGGGCATCTCTCTCTCTTAAAAGCCGCAAAAGCAGGTGGCAGGGTCTAGCCCTCAGGTTGAAACCAAGGTTCAGGAGACATTTATTCCAAGTAATGCTATTAAGCAGAGAGGTAAAAGACTTTTTATACTATGACCAGAGGTAAACATGTTAGGGACCACCGTGTGGGGTTTACCTTGATGTGGTATGGTGGCTTATCAATTTTATGACCATAACTTTGTAACAAGAAAACCCTGTTTTTTTAAAAAAATACATGCACTTGCATATTTATTGAATTACTTAGACAGAGGACCAGGGGGGGCTAACCCTAATACATGGGTCACCATTTTTTTCCTAAACTTTTATGGGGGGGGGGGCCCTGACCACCAATGTTTTTTTTTTTAACTTGTAGGGGGGGTGCTTTTTACTCCAAGTCCAGCCCAAGCAACACGCCCTCCCGAATATATAAATAAAATATACAGAGAAAGAATGTTCTGGGCACATAATAAGCTATACATTGGACTATACTATAATGGAACAATTTAGCAGCTATCACGAGTTGTCATACTTGTTTCTGGAATATTAGGAAACATCTATGGGTGACAATATGGCACCTTCCACTAAATACAGCTATACCTATTTTAGAGGAAGTAACTGGACAAAGATTATTCGCAAATATTTTCCAAGTAAGAGTCAAGTATGTGACTATATATGCAATTACAGTAGACTTGTTTGGCCCTCTGGCTCCCTGTGCTCCAAGGAAGGAGGAGGGATGTGGCTGGGAAAGGAATCCTGAAGAGGCCGGGCCATGGGAATGACAGCTGTGTTGTGGAAGGGGCAGCTGGGAGGAGAAAGAATCATTCCAGTGTGCTCAGCCCCAGAGCAGAACAAAAGCCTCCTGAGCTCCAGCCAGCATGGAGTACGAAGCAGAATACCCCTTTGCCCTGCCAATCATAATCACAGCTTTGGCCCTGGTCCTAGCTACGTTGCTGCTTAAACTACGCTCTGGAGGGGGGAAACCTCAGGCTGAAGTTGTGGAGGAAGACAAGGAAAAAGTAACAGAGACTTTGGAGAAAGAGGAAGAGGAAAGGATACAGGAAGAAGCGGCAGACGTAACGGAGGTGACAGATGAAACGGATAGTGGAAAGATTCCAGTGGAGGAAATTGGGGCAAGAGAAGAGCCACCTCTAGAGGAGGCAAAAGAGCCAGAGCCAGTGCAATCTCCAGCCAATCAGACAAGGACGCCCAGCCAATCAAGCCAGGAAGAAGATGACAGTAAGGTAAGAGCAAATGGTGCTTATAGGACTTGGCGCCCATCCAGCGACACATTGCTAAGTACTTTCTCACTGCCCAACCAATAACAAGGTACCAATGTGTAACTGGTATTCAGATGGTATGCTGCTGGTGATTTCCATATCAGTCCCGTGCCCCCACCCCAGTCACTACACTCAGCAAGAGGATGGGAATTTATGGAATGTCCCAAAACTATTGCCTTGAATACTGCTGGATTCCTGCATCAGCTCACTGGCATAGGTGGGGTCATCAACATTTATTGAAAGGAAACTATAACTGCATTTGGTAGTATTGCACAAATATTGCAAATAAGTGATTTATTTAAAATCCAATGTTTCATTTTGTGCACGGCTGGCCCTAGGAGCAAGAGCTGCCATATTGTTTACATTAGACAGTACAGTATGAGGGTATAGATTTCTGTGTGCCCAGAACATTCCTTCTCTGTATATTTGTATATATACATATGCGTAAGAGGTGCCATATTGTTTCCCTTAGACAGTACAGCAAGGGTGTCCAACCTGCAGCCCGAGGATGGATATGAATGCGGCCCAGCTTGAAAAGCTCGGTTCCTGAGGAAACGTCATGTTGCAAATGATATAATAGGGGGGGGGACTCTTCCCATTGCCCAGTTAGTAATAATAATATAATAATAAGTCTATTTGATATCCAGGTGTCCCGTATTCCAGTGTAAAGACCCATCTGGTATTGTAGTTCTTTTCTGTGTATTTTTTTTACTGTTACAAATCAAAAGTGTTTGTGTATTTCATGTGTGGCCCCAGACAATTTGTCTTTTTCCAATGTGGCCCAGGGAAGCCAAAAGATTGGACACCCCTGCAGTACAGTATGAGGGTATAGCTTATTGTGTGCCAAGACCATTCCTAATCTGTATATTGATAACTATATATATGCTGGTGCACCAGTCACTATATAGTAATGCCTCGGTTGTGGTTATAAACAGTAATCCATAGCGCAAGAAAAAAACGCACACACAGGTCTTTTAGTGAAAAACAAAACTTGTTGGCTTTATTACGACGTTTTGGCTCCTAAACTCGAGCCTTCCTGATGACGGCTCAAGTTTAGGAGCCGAAACGTCGTAATAAAGCCAAGTTTTGTTTTTCACTAAAAGACCTGTGTGTGCGTTTTTTTCTTGCGCTATATATATACAGTATATATATATATATGATATCTATCTATCTATCTATCTATCTATCTATCTATCTATCTATCTATCTATATATATGGCTGGTAGGTGTTATATTGTTTCCCTTTGACAGTACAGTAAGAAGGTATAGCTTATTGTGTGCCAAGACCATTCCTTATTTGCTCAAATTTTCATCATCTGGACCAAAGCAATGGGGATTGGTGCACAGGAAATTTTAAAAATTTTAAAATTTTTAATTGTATCTCCTGTGCAAAAAGATTGGGGATTGGCGCACAGGAAATGTAAAAAACAATTGTATCTCCAGTGTTTCTGAACCAATGTGGGTGTGGTTGGGCAGCATGCCACCCCCTAAAATACTGCCCTCCTAGGCCCGGGCCTTGATGGACTCTCCACAAATTCGGGCCTAGGTGCCATATTGCTTCCCTTAGACAATACAGTAACAAGGTATAGCTTATTGTGTGCCCAGAACATTCCCTCTCTGTATATTTGTATTTATAGATATGGGTGGAAGGTGCCATATTGTTTTCCTTAGACAGTACAGTAAGGTATAGCTTATTGTGTGCCAAGACCAATCCTACTCTGTATATTAATATCTATATATGGGTAGGAGGTGCCATATTGTTTCCCTTAGACAGTACAGTATGAGGGTATAGCTTATTGTGTGCCCAGAGCATTCCTTTCTCTCTTTGAACTTGTGACTATTCTCTATAAGCCTCTAATGAGCAGCAACCTGTAGTTACCATAATGTAAAGTTCTCTTGTTGTTTGTAAAGCATGCATTAAACCAGGCCTGTGCAAGTGAAGACTCATGGACCTGATGCTGCCCTCTAAGATATTTTTATAACCCCATAGAATGGTTTTAGGATTGGGTTGGAGTCTAGTCCGCACAGGGCTACAGTCAAAAACTTTTTAAAGTTATATGTCAGCATCAGGTCAAATTGAAAGCCACAGGCTGTGCACTACAACTCCCAATATGTCTCAACAGCCTTGTCTGGGACAGTTGTCAGGACTCCGTTTATACATGCATGTTTCTATGTGTATATATTTTTGTAGATCTTTATGTATATACACAGCTTTGTGTGTTTCAGGATATCTGCTTGCGTGTCACCACTGTGTGTGCCAGGCTGTGCATGTGATGTCTGTGTCTCGCTGTATAATTACATGTCTTTGTGCATCCTGCCGTCTTTTGGTTACAGTATGGTGTGTACCTATCTGTGTGCCAGGTAGATGCCATCCTAGGATATATAGGATTCTGCCCCCACCCCTATGTCAGTCTGTCTGTCTGTGTTTGTTCTAAATCCTGCACTCTCACTGTGGAATGTGAATAGCCAGAAGCAGGCTGGTTTCCTCCCAACATTCCAGCTCTGGGACCCATTCTATGCCAATGACACCAGCTGCACATTACACTACTCCCTGTCTCCTACTGGAATCCCAGGGGCACATTCTAACTTTAGAGATCAGAACTATGGCTTTATATAGCTGCCAACTGTACCCACCCTGTGCCCATAGGATGAGCTTAGTTATTTAGTACCCTATTAGTGCTGCCCCAGCCAACAGGCAAATTCCATATCACCATATATATAAGCTCTTGTCTTTAGAATTTAAAGGAGAACTAAAGCTTAACAAAAACGTAGGCTAAAAATGGTGCACTCTATGTTTTGGGCTTCACCCAGAATCCTTGTAAAATTACACTGCTGCAAAGGCTCTTGGTACTGTCACACTGCATAAAAAGAAGAATTTTGATACTCAACTTTAAAACACACCAGGACTGCTACTTACAATGGGTATCAGATAGGGTCTGTGTCTCTGTGACAGAATGCTCTGTTATACAGATAGCTAGAATCTCAGCCATAAAGCAGGACAGGACTGCTGCTTACACTGGGTATTACACAGAATCTGTGCCACTGTGACAGAATGCTCTGTTATAAAGATATCTAGAATCTCAGCCATAAAGCAGGACAGGACTGCTGCTTACAATGGGTATTACACAGAATCTGTGCCACTGTGACAGAATGCTCTGTTATAAAGATAGCTAGAATCTCAGCCATAAAGCAGGATAGGACTGCTGCTTACAATGGTTATCAGATAAGATCTGTGTCACTGTGACAGAATGTTCTGTTATAAAGATAGCTAGAATCTCAGCCATAAAGCAGGACAAGACTGCTGGATAAGCAGGAGACAAAGTGTGTAATAGGATATAATCTCCCCGTTTCAATCATCAAAAGTGATTATAACTTTTTTTCATAATAAAATGTTCCCCAATGCTTCTCTGCTTAACCAAATATTAAAGTGTTTTTCATCTGCATGTACAAAGATTATGTTTTGATGACAGGGTTCCCTTTATTTACTTCTATAGTCCTGGCAGAATTCCCAGTGCTGGATTTGCCATTTCTGCATTCCCCATAAAAATATGCAGACTGAAATTAAAATTCCACAAAATAAAACATAGACCCCATTACATAATTTTGTTCAACCACTGCAACATAAAGCTCCTTTACCCAATATGCTCTGAAGCAGAGCAGGTAGAACAATAGACTTCTGTATTCCCCTTTGCTGACAGATGTGAAGCTTAGATATCTTTATAAGGTAGGATTGGAAAAACCTAATGACTTCCATACAGTTCCCAGAATCCTCATACAGGGCACACTGGAAGTTTTAGTCCAGCAACATGTTGCGTTGCCCAAACATAGTGCATGGATTAAGAAAGTAAGGGTATACTTTAAAATTAGAGGGAAACGTTACTGCATAACTGAAGCAAGAGGGTTAAACATCTCATTCCCCAGTGAGTCACTGCTGCAGAAACTAGAGATCCAACCTTACAAGGAATCCTTCCCTGGAACCTGACTCACTGCATCTCCTTCAGTGTGAACTCCCGTGTCTCTCTTTGTACAGAATGGAGAAATCCCAAATCCTTTCCCTATGTGTTTAGTTATAGTATTTCCCTCTTTTGCTTTTCAACTCCTCCATTGTTCCCTTCTCTCCATTGTTCCATCATCTGTTGCACCCACACATCATCCACAGCTTCAGATGCAGTCACTAGGGTCTCTGCTCTGCTTTATGACTGATATTTTAGCTATCTGTATAACAGAGCATTCGGTTACAGCCTGGACTAGGGGTTTGGCAGAACAGGTACCTACCTAGTGCCTTAACATCATTGCACCTTAGACAGAGGCCTCTTCTGCCCACTCCTAGTTTTGGCACTGTCAAATAACTGTCTTCTGCCAACAGAGATATACTGTAGATATTTCACTGGGCCTTTTGTTATTTATGTCTGACAGATACAAATCATCTGAGCTGCGAATAGGCAGTGGAACTAAGGAGATTTAGAGATTAAAGCATCTAATTCTTCACAGAGAACAATTATGAGGCCAATCACTGTCCCAGGGTTTTTATGTAACCAAATACAGGACTGAGCACGTGGTTTTTGCCATGATTCCTTTGAAGCATTGTTTACACTAGTAATGTCATAACTTGTGAGCTTTTAAACTACAACTCCCAGCATCCCCAGTAGCCAACAAGGTATGCCCAACCTACTGCCTCCAACTGTTTTTGAACTATGACTCACAAAATTACAGCGAAAGCCTTTAGCTATTGTGGATCACCAATTTCAGATACAGTAAACTAACAACACACAGCAATTTTCTGCCTAAAAAACCCAGAATAGCATCAGTATGCTGCCACTTATATAGTTCCCAATATCTGATCACCCTTCACATTTCAGGTTTTCATTTTGGATGACTGCTAAGAGTGTGAATGCAGCCATTAAGGATATGAATTTTATGTCTGGGTTTAATGGGTCATTATACCCTCCAAATAATGTTTCTCAATTATTCTAGTACAGGGGAATGCTATGCTGTTTTATGGTCTCTCGCTATACAGGCTACGAGCAAACTGAGTGGACTGTTCCTGCTGGATTGTGCTTAATACAGTGGAATACTTATGTTGGCATAGTTTCATTGTGTGTCTCTGTATGGGCTATGAGAAAACCTATGGGGCTGTTGCTGCAAAATAGTTTTTAGTAAACTAGATACCTATTGTTACGATTATGGCACTTCCAACAGCACGGGACTTTAGGTGTGGCTATCAGGGGTCACTCACACACCTTGTACACATGTTAGACTAGCGTTAAAGCACCCATACACCAACCAACACACACAAAATTCATACAAAGAACTTGCTGTCACCAATTTCAGGACTTGAGATACACCTTCATTCATTATACAACAAACACACTTGATTCCACAGCTACTAAAGGGTTAACTAGCATTCACACAGACTAGCATTTCCATTCAGCATGCAGAGGGTTAAGGCTCCTAGTTACACACTTTCAGGCTAGGGTTAGATTATCAAAGACAAACTTATTAAATGTCATATTTAATATTATAAAAGGTACAACAGTGCATTTGTACAAAAATGAAATACATTAAAATATGACAAACAGTTTATAAAATAAAAAGGGGGGGGGCAGAAAATATATAATATAAATAAAGAATTTCCAAGGGGAAACAAACAGGATAAACTTCCATGGATGGTCCTCCTAAAGGTGGCCATAGACGCAAAGATCCGCTCGTTTGGCGACATTGCCAAATGTGTCGATCTTTCCCCGATATGCCATTATCGAGCATGGCTATATCGGGGGTAATCTGAACATTCGGGCGTATGGATTACAATGCGCAATGGGCTCCGGCGGGATTGGTCGGGTCAAAATCAAACCTGTCCGATCGACCAAACGACCGATCTCCACCGGACGAAAGATGTCGGCACTCTCCACACACGATCCGAAAATCGTACGATAGGATCTGTGCATCCATGGCCAGCTTTAGTAAATCCAAAGTTTAGTCAGAAGAGCTGACTATTTAGCTTTGATTTCAGGGGCATCAGGTAACTGGACACTCCCCCTTCCTCAGAACTACAAGGGGGTAAGGCCTAGCAGGACACAGATTGAGTTTTTGGTATCCTGCCGTAAGTAGGAACTGGGCCAAGAATATAATAACCATAATTCATTACAGGAATATATGGGAGAAATTATATTATATTCATTGGTTATTCATTTTTCTAGACGTCAATACTTTGTGACCAGTCCCTGCTCAGATATTCCCATCTGGTGAACCGAGTGACAAACCTACTCTTGTTTGGACTCCTTTGAAAGCTAATCTTCTACTATAACCATAGCATTGGAATAAAAAGTACGGGTTCTGTAAAGATAAACATGTTTGAGTTAGGTAATAGTGTCATCTCCACATCACCTATGAGGGGTCTTGCTGTGAGCTCTAAGGGTCCCCATAGACGCAAAGATTTTTCGTTGGTGAACGATCGATTTCAGTGCAATCTGACCAATCCATCAAATTATCGTGAGGTTAGTGTTCTATCTAGCTAGTGTTCTTCTATCTTCAAATTTCCCAGGGCAGATGCATGCACAGTAGAGTTAAATTTGTCGCTAAAGTTCGGCTTTTTTTTTTTAAGTCAGGGGGCCTCAAAGTGCTTGTGCAATCAGTGGCAGGCCCAGAACTAGGGGGAAGCAGCACATGCATTTGTTTAGTTGCAACCACTATGAGAAATTGTGGGGGCCACAAATATGTTTATTGCAGCATTAACAGCAACCCACTAAACAGATCATAATTAGCATTCCTTTTCTTGTGGCAGTATTGTCATACAAAGCGCTGCCATTTGTTGGAATTCCCTTTTCTGCTTAACACTGTGAACTGTTTGTTTGACCTTGATGCCCCTGAATTTTCCAGTGTAATATATCATTGGCCTGGCAGGGGTATTGCTCACATGGAAAATAGTTCCCCTTTTTAGGAACTGTAAGTTGTGCATAACTAACATCATTGCTATAAAATCACAACAATGCAATGGGCAGATACCAAACAGCTTGGATAAGGTTCTTGCAGCAGGAGTAAATGTTACCGACAGCAGGGCCCCAGAAGCTGCTACAGCTTTGTTGCATTTTTATTTTAGTCTTGCATTAGAACCACAACTGCCAGAAACCTTTTTACGTGGTACAGGATATCATAGTTTATCCGTTGTAGGGAAGCAATCTTAATACATAGGTATTATCCAGCTGCGCAACGCATTAGGTTTTTCTGGCTAATAAAACAAATTAGTTCTGGTATAAATATATCTTTTTTTAAGTAAAGAGTGTCTTATTTATCCCCTTGAGATGTGTCCTTTTATTTTATTTGAGATGTTCCACCCCTTCCATATACCCTGTTTCAAAAATAGGACCCTTTTGCCCACACTTGCAGTATATCTTGGTCACACCTTATTACACCTGTGTTCCACCATATTCAATTAAGCTCCATCCCAACTGGAATGGGACAACCCATCCCACAATTACAGTGGTCCTGTGTCTAACATGGTACCCATGGCCACACAACCAGGTGGCCATGGGTACCTTTCCCTAAACTGGTGATAGAGCTGCCATCAGAAATCATGGGCCCCCATTCTATTAAGTTAGCAGGGCCCTCCCCAAAGGAGGCACCAATTATTAGCCCATTGGTCACCTGGGTGGTCGCCGTGGAAACAAGTAAAATGGGGCTTCATGGTCTCACTCCTGATTAGCTCAGGTCACACCCCATTACGTAAAAACTCTCTTGACCATATCCATTCCCACAAGCCCTGCCCCTTTTGCAACCATCAAACTTTAGCAAACCCTATGCTATGGAGCCACTGGCTGGGTTATTCCTTATACCATTCTGCTAGGGGTCCTGATGGTCTTTGTCAACTACATAAAAAAAAATTAAGCAGTTTTAAATAAACCATCTGGACACTGAAACTGAATTACTTTGCATTATCCACAAAAATAGCAGCCCATTGTTTAAATCAACCTGCTTTGCTACCAGGGGAGTTGTAAGTTCTAGTTCAGCAGCTGAAGTGCCTTATTTTGGACAGTCCTACTGTCTGGGGCATCCCTGCATGCAGTTTCTTATTGATCATGTTCCATATCATTTTTATAACAAGGGCAGACAGCACGTGACTGGGAAAAGTTATAGATTAACACAGAGAACAATACGAGGTAGAAGGACCTGTGGGGGAACAGGACATGATGATTGTGGCTTCATAAACCACTGGGGGCTTCCTATTAGAAAGCCAACTGAGTGTGATCGCCCATCTTAGCCTGGGGGGGGCAGGGGGGGACAACCAAAGGTTTAAGAAGAAAATACATTTTAGCTTGTGGCCAAATAACATCTAGGGCACCCTTGTCTTTGGTGGTTATTAGGGTCTGGCCACATGGGCAGATTCTGGGAGATTAGTCGTGGCGACTAATCTCCCCGGCTGCCTTCCCCTGCCTTCCAGTGGCTAAAATGAAAATCGATTAGGGGCAGGCACTCGGACCGATTTTTTTTCCGAAGTCACCCGTAATTGCCTCACGACAAAACTGTGGGGACTTCGGAAAACAAAGCGCTCCGAGTGCCTGTCCCCAGGCGATTTTTATTTTAGCCGGCAGAAGGCAGGGGAAGGCAGATCGGGGGGATTAGTCGCTGAGAAGAAGAGGAGATTTGTCGCCCAGTGACTAATCTCCCTGATTCTGCCCATATGGCCAAACCTTTTGGTGCTGATGCCTTTTGGTGCTGATGCCTTCCATCTTTATGTAGTATTCGATTGGATCACTTAATCTGTTCAAGCAGGATGCACAGGGAATGGAAAGGGTATTCTAATAAAAGGGTAATTCTAATATCAAAAAGGGTATTCTAATAAAAGGGTAATTCTAATATAAAAAAGGGTATTCTAATAAAAGGGTAATTCTAATATAAAAAAGGGTATTCTAATAAAATGGTAATTCTAATATAAAAAAGGGTATTCTAATAAAAGGGTAATTCTAATATAAAAAAGGGTATTCTAATAAAAGGGTAATCCTAAAAAAAATCAGCACAGACTGTTAATGTTGGGGCTGGAGATTAGTGATGTTAGCTCGTTAAGGCTAACTTCCACACACGATTGTTGGGTAGCAGGCAGGTTCAGGTTGGCTCTTCCTTACACTTTCTCCTCCTGCAACCTTTGCCGGCTTCCACCTCCAGTGAGCATTTTTATAGATTTCCACCTGCCCCTTTTGTGAAGTTCAGAGTCTGCAAGTTTGTATTTTGGGCTTTGAACTTATAGGCTGTATCTGTGCTATAAAACCAGAGGTTCTGAATGCATAGTTGGCCAAAGGTTTGCATGTCTCCGACCCATAACGCCTTAGGTGAAAATTGAAATTTAATTTTTGGTATTAAGGCAGTGCTATATGTGTAGCATGAGGCAAGCAAATACCTTTTGTTTTCAGAAGACGCTGCATGTCTTGCATACTTAAAGGCTTTTTGGCTCTTTTTAGCCTGACCTGGTTGGTTTCTCTCCTTCTGTGATGTCATAGTGAGACGAGGTAGGTACTTTTTGTCAACCCACACATAACTACTGGAGATGACATCACTGCTGATATGAATGTGAATGGAAACTGACTTGCACGTAGCCAGTGTACAATGCTGTGGCTGGAAGTGTATAACGGAGTCTGGGCAACGTCTCTGTCACAAAGGGCGTCTCCGTCAACACAGAACATCCCCTTTGTGTGGACTGTCTCTATGCGTTGTTGTCTCTGTACCAATTAGCCTCTGTGGGGGCAGCAGACAGTGTGGCCTTGTATTTGCCAGAGTGGCATTGTGTATATATTCTGTATATATTACTGTTGGTGTCAGTAGATATTAGTGACTCAGTGTGAGAGTGCCAGGCTGCAATGTCTGTATTACTGACCATGTATGAACAAAATAACTGGAAAATCTGAGACTGAAAATGTAGCCTTTGTATGCACTAACAAGAGGGAATACCTTCAGCAGTGCAGATATGCTGAGCTAAGCATCATCCACAGGCACCAATAGCTAGAGTAGTTGTTTAAGAAAAATAAGCCAATATAAGGAATAATGCGGCAACTCCCACCCATATTTAGCCTATAAACGCAATTACACAAAGAAGGAATATTCTGAGCTCAATATACATTTTATGCTGAATATTTATTGAGTAACCAATGGCAGAAATTCCATGAAGGGTTATTGCAATATGATGTTGTCTCCTGAATACAGGGGCCAGTAAATGAGAGCAGGTGCAAGCGCTATTCAGCTGGCTCTTTGGATTAGACTTCTCTTTCTTTTCCCCTTTCTAGGAGGAGGATGAGTTGGAGCCAGAAGGTGACAAAGTGCTGAAGATCAGTGAAGCTGATGATGCAGGTAAGTAGTTATTAAATATATGTAACACTGTGACTAGTTTAGTAGTTAACTGGCAATTTGCCCACATGACAGGAGTAGATTGGCCTTTTCTCTGCTGGCATACATACTCTGTATGTGTTAGAGTCCTGTAGTGGGTCACATACTCACTCACAAAAAGGGTACCCTGTGGGTTGCGGGTAGGATTTTTGAGTGTGGGTATAGATGCAGGTCTGTAGGTCCTGGGTTGCAGGTCTTATCTATATTTCTTATCTCATGTTATATTATCATACCTCTCAACCGTCCCGTTCTTCGCAGACAGTCACGATTTTGACAGCTCAATCCACGGTCCCTGAAAATGTCCTGACTTTCTCTTGATCTCCTGCACTGAACAGCCAGAAAAAGATACAAAGTTTCTAAAACCTAATTGGCTTTTGGCAGAGAGCCCAGAATACGTGGCAGGTGCACTTAGATATTTTTGTAACAATTTAAGATAAGCAAAGAAACAATTGTATCTATTTAGGATAAGCAGGTTTCTTGAGGAAACTGTGACTTGCAGCTTAAAGGAGAACTAAACCCTAAATTAAGAAAAACCCTACCCCCCTACTCTACATAGATCCCTCTCCCTGCTCCCTCCCCCTCCTAGCCTAGCTGTTACCCCTGGTAAATGCCCCCAACTCTTTACTTACCCCTCGGTGCAGATTCAGGGCATCAGAGTTTATCTTCTTTTCTTTGGTAATCTTCATGTCTTCTTCCGGTGCTTCTGCAATTTCTGCCAATTTTGGGCGCATGCACAGTTGTCAAAAACCCAAAGACTGCTCCAACTGTTGACCTTAAAGGAATTGTTCAGTATAAAAACTGGATAAAAAGATAGTCGTGAAAAATAAAAAAATGTTTCTAATATAGTTAGCCAAAAATGTAATGTATAAGGCTGGAGTGACTAAATGTCTAACATAACAGAACAGAACTTTGCTGTCAGGGGCAGAACATTTTCTGATCTGTTCTTTTACTACTTTATTTGATCGGAATGGTTAGTGGCAGGTCGGGAGATGGGGAAGTCCGATCGTTCGAGGGTTCAAACGATCGGATCTTTGCATCTATGGCCAGCTTAACTCAGAGTTAGAAAACTGAAAACAGGAAGTAGTGTTCTGTTCTGTTAGACATTCAGTCACTCCAGTCTTTATACATTACATTTTTGGCTAAATAACTGTATTGAAAACATTTTTCATTTTGCACAGCCTATTTACCCATGTTTTATTTTTACACTGAACTGTTCCTTTAAGGGTCTGATCAATAACACAGACTAAGTAGTTTTTGCAAGAGATTTCTGTGCAAAGAAGCTTGCACTCTATGGTGTGCAAAAAGTGGTTTCATTGCTGAATATATATATATATATATAGATATATATATATATATATAGATATATATATATATAAATGTACTATATACTTGGTCTTGTATACTGCCCATGCATAGGATTTGCACTTCACACACCAATTTAAGGTAGATATTCTGATTCTGCCACTATGACTGGGCAACATGGAGATAAAGGGACGGAAGAAAGGAATCAGACAGGAGTCTGGTCACTTCTTACTAATACATCCCACCTCCTGTGACATCATCTTGTTCCGAAATAGAATATTAGTAACACATCACCTCTTCAGCCATTGGCAAATGCAGGGGTGTTTCCAGCCAATAGAAAACAAGCAAGAACAAAAACCTGTTTTTATCAGTTTGTTACAAGCAGCATAACCTAGTGAATAGTCTATTTCTGCTGCCAGCTAGAGACATGGCATATCCTCTGGCAGTTGGGTTGTGTTCCCAGCCTGTCTGCTAACAGTCTGACACTAATGAGAGCAATCTCAATGACCAGCTTTATCTGCCCAGCGGTTTTAGCTGTACGTGTTTGTGCAGATTCACACCATATAAACACATCTCCTGTATACATGAGAATCAAACTGACCTATCAAATCCCTGCACCCAATTGTAGCATTGCAAGTTAGATTTAAAGGGATACTATCATTGTTTGTTACAGTGGGTAACTACATGGGGCTGGCCATATAATTATCGTCAACTGAGAAAGGTGTAGGGTTTGAAGTGGAAAGCAAGCCCTCCTCATCCGAGTACTTTTTGAATGCCATGCCCCTGGGCCACTTTACTTGGCAGGCCCACCAACTAAACGATAATTGGGTCCCCTGGGAGTAGGACCCTCCTAACTTAGTTTATAGGGCTCCATGATTACTGATTGCAGCCCTGCCAGCCCCCCCCCCACAGTTGGGGGGGATCTCCTGTGACATTTTTCAATATTACCCAATACGTTCCCTAAAAGTTTCACTTAAGAGCATATGGTATCCTTTAAATTTAATATTATCCATAGATAAGAAAAAAACAACAGATTAACGATTGTTACCCCTTTTCAGAAAAACTGCAAGAACAAGTATGTTTCAATCGTAGGAATGGTCCTTGACCTGTTCCTTTAAGAGAAGTGGGTACTGTGAATGGCAGAGAACAAGGGAGCCTGTTCTAAAGTGGGATGCTTGTAGGCTCAGGGGAAATAAGCAATGCAGCAGAATGACATATTCCTGGAATTGCTGCCTGGAGACTTGGTTATAAGTTTCCACAAGAGCAGATATAAAGGAAAACTAAACCTTGCTCGTGCTTGCTTTTATGAAATACATTGAGGCATTCTTACATATTTGTATGATACTAAATGATTTAGTCTGTCTGTCTATCCATCTATCTAGATTGGATTCAATTGTCCTACATAATTCTGTCATCAGCAAATGGATACATCTATTAGCCAGTTCCCTATCCATGTACAATTCAGGCCCAAACTGTCTGTGGGTTCTGGCAAATGCCAAGGGGGTGCTGTAAGTTGCAGTAGACAGTCACTATTTACTTGGGCTGGTGGGAGGATGTTTGATCAATTACATATATTTGACATGATCCGTCCCTAAACCATTTGTGATGTTTCAATGCCCAAACGTCAATGTGAATAACTAATTTGAACACAACAGATGTCAGACTTACTGGCAAATAGTTACCAGGTTGAGATCAGGTTCAAACCATAGGTTCCATACCAAAAATTACCATACTAGTAGAAAATCAGAAATAGTGGCCTGGGTAAAACTGACCTAAACGCTCTAAATAGCCATGGGTGTATATATAATAGGGTGTATTCCATCTTTTTGCCTGTCTGTTTCTTGTGCATTGACACTTCCTGCTCTTCCGTGATTTTTTTTTTTTTAAGATGATGAGGATTCTGCCTTTAAATACCATCCTGGAAAGATGCGTGGAAGTGAATTCCAAAAGATATTTACCAAAGATGAACTAGACGAAGAGCAAAGGTCAGTGATGTTGACATGAGTATCTCTATCTATGGAGTAATCTCTAGGGGTGTATGGATTAAAACAAACAACTCTCTGCACAACCCATTAACTTTTCTAGGGATGCTGGGAAATGTAGTTTAGGCTTCTAAAGACTTATTTATTGAGGCAACCACAAGTGCAGCCTATATAACGGTGTGTGGCCACAATTTTATTGTTATTGTGGGAAGAAAAGAAATGCTGCATGAGTGGGGGGGGAAGAACACGGTAACTGCTCTTTGCAAACTGAACTGCAGTCCTAAATGAGATTTATAAACTTCAGCCCTCCAGCTGGCAAAAAACAACTCCAAACAGCCCTCAAGGGCTATAGAGAGTTACAGTATAGCTGAATAACAGCTGCAGGCTGGAAATTCTAGTGTTTATATCAAATCACGCTGTTAAATATTGTAGACAAAAATACACCCTAGGTACTGGATTGAAGAGCTTGCAATCTATTGTCTGCCAATGATCGAGGCATACATGTTCATTCTGGTGTCATCCACTTTAAAAGCCTTCTTTTAATTTTGCTATGTGAGGGGTTTGACAAATATGTTTTGATTGAGCGGAAATGAAGTATGATAAGATCAAATAAGTGCCCTGCCTGAAAAGTGGCTTCCCACAGTGCATGGTGGGTGCAGGATTCATGACGCACACTCCTGTGATATGTGTAATGCATTTTCCTTTCAGGATTGAGTTCACCTCTGACTTCACATCCCTGTAAATTGGCAGTGCCCAAACAATGTTCCTTTGTGGTAAGATTCGGCTCCCCCCACCCTCGTGTAAGTGATTATCACCCCCCCATACTACTCATTAATTTGTCTGCTACACAAGCCCAAATTCCCCACATCTGTATTATTTACCATTTTTAAAGTCCATTACTACTGTATCTCCACCACAAAAAGGGGTTAATGTTTTAACCCAAAGAAAAGGAGTAGTAAAAACTCAGACACTTTTCTATACAGAATTTTTTTTTTTGTGAGTTCTGTGACCCATATTTACATAAATTACCATAGCGTGTTATTCAGTAGACCTATATATATATATGACAGAACTTTCCTATCACTCCTCCTAAGTACCCCCTTTAACGCCTCCCCATAACTTTTCCTATTCCTTCATATCTCCCTTCCTATAACTCTTCTCTCTGATCCTCATAGACCTTGCCCAGAGCTCATGCTTCATCCCTTGGTCATGACATAACTAAACGTAATATATTCAAGTAAACAGTTGCCTACAATTAATTTCAAAGCAAGCAGCACTACTGTACTTTTCTAGTGAGAATTAAGTAGAACACTGCTCCCCTCTAGTGTCCTTAACAACAAACCGCATTGTGTTTTGATTTGGCTGTGCTGCAAAATGTTAGTCCCTTAAAGCGGTTGTTCACCTTCAAATACTTTTTTTTTCCAGTTCAGTTGGTTTCAGATAGTTCACCAGAAATTAAGACTCTTTCCAATTACTTTTTATTTTCTCTATTTGTGCTGATTTTACTAATATAGAAGTGTAAAGTTTTATTTTTCCCCTTCTAAAGCAGCTCTGGGAGGGGGGGGGGGTCGCTGACCCTTTAACTATTCTGAATTGATACATTTAGTTGATACATTTGTTATCTTTAGCCCTGCTGAGCAGAATCCCTGAGTTTCATTCGAGGCAGCTGTTAGAATTGATACAATAGTTGCTAATATTCCACAGATACTGCTGAGAAATGTATCAACTCAATGTATCAACTAAATGTTGCAAATTGTAACAGTTCAGAATCTGCTCCTGGATCACTGAGCTGCCAGACTGAGACACCAGAGACACGAACATCCAACTATAACCTTTAATTTTGGGAAAACGGTAAAAGATAAAGTAAATGGAAAAAGTATTTGTTTATGGTGAACAATCTAAAAACAACAGAACTGAAAAAAAGTGTTTGGAAGGTGAACAACCCCTTTTTACAGCTGGAGCCCCCCCCCATATCCCATTTCTATAAATGCAGTGTATTTTGAGAACCCATATAAAACTTACACATGCTGTTTTACCACTACCCCTCATTGACTCCAGTAAATTTCTTGTTTTGTGTTATCAAACCACAATGGGGTTTTGGAAAATTAAACTCTCAAAGCTTCACTGTTTTAGGTAATAGGTTTACACACCCAACTCTTAGTCTGCAGATTTTTGCCTGTTTGTTACCCATAAATTGATTGTAGAATGAAATAGATTGTTCTGTGTCCAGACCAATCCTTCTCTGTATAGCTGTATTTATACGCATCCTTAGGGAGGGCTACCATATTTTATTCTTAGAGGTTTCCTGGTATTCCAGAAAAAACTTATGATGCTATAATGTTTCACTTAAACAGTAGAGTATGATGGCATAAATTAAATTGTTCCGCGAACATTCCTCCTCTGTATATTTGTATATATACATATGGGTAGGAGGTGCCATATTGTTTCCCTTAGACCGTTCATTATGAGGGTATAGCGTATTGTGTGCCCAGAACATTCCTTCTCTGTATATTTGTATTTCTACATATGGGTAGGAGTAGCTTTTTTTGTTTCCCAGTACAGTATGAAGGTATAGCTGACTGTGTGCCCAGAGCATTCCCTCTCTGTATATTTACATATCTATATGTATATATTTATATTTAATGAGACGTGCCTTAATGTTTCCCATAGCTGATTTCCAATATTACACAAAGAGACAAAAAGCTTGGGATAGCTGCCATATTGTCAATACAGTATGGTGATATAGCCTATTGTGTGCCTAGGGCATTCCTTAATTCCTATATATATATATATATATAGAGAGAGAGAGAGAGAGAGAGAGAGAGAGAGAGAGAGAGAGAGAGAGAGAGCGATGCCAGCTTGCCTGATTACCTCTAAAAGGTAACACAACGTGCTACAAGACTATAGCAATCCTTTAGCCAATTTCATTCAATGTGAAATACCTTATTCCCTTTTCTCTCTCTCCTTACAGATCTGAAGATGATATGAAGTTTCCCTTAGACACCAGCTAAAGAGATTTTCTGAAATGACAAAAATCTCCCTATCCACCCCAAACCCACCAAAAGCTAAAAAAAAAAAAAAAGTATTAATTCCCCAAGGGATATGCATAGATCTTATAGACAAGAAGGTGGGAGTTGCAGAAAATCTTCAGCCGATAAGGACTTATACTGGATGCAATGAGAGTCTGTCTTGTTTCTTTATTCTTGATGGGGTTTTGATTCTCCCCACTTTTAAAGTGTCTTACATGGCTTCCGCGTGCCAGGTTGGACATGCAATCGCCAGCTTATTACTATGCAAGTTGCACCTTATGTTTATATAGATGCATTAGCGAGATGCACACAGTTATTTTCTGTACATTCTGGGATGATAGAATAAAATATCAGATTTTGACTAGAGTCTGCTAGGCTCTGTCTTGTATTCTTACTGTGTGTTTGGGGGTCTATGAGGATTATGTAGTAGCATATTATATCAGTGATAATTCATATTATAGTTTCCCCCCCCCTCTCTGCTCACCACTCTCTGTCTCCTAACGCCTTCCACATTGAGAGTAAATTTCTACTTTCTGGCTTTCATGCTGCAGAAAGACAAAAGGACAGACACCTAATCCTTAAAGGGATTCTGCCACAAGAAAACATGTCCTTGTTTGAGTTCATAGCGCTGTTCTGGCAGAATTGTGCACTGAAATCAATTTTTCAAATGAGCAAACAGATTTGTTTTATATTTAATGTTGAAATCTGACATAGGGCTAGATGTGCTGTCAGTTTCCCAGGTGCCCTCAATCATGGGACTTGTGCTCTGATAAATGTTTTATTGCTGCATGGCAAATAAACTTGTTGGTTCAGCATTTTTAATTATTTGTATGTAAACAGTGTAATAAAAACGACACCCTAAAACTCATGACGGAATCCCTTTAAGGCTATTGGTCCTATATGATTTTGCTCCCCCCTTAAAAAGTTAATTAGAATCACTGATAATTTACAGGTCTGACAATAGGGCGAAGTTTCCTTAGTATAAGTAAATAGAAATTTAACGTTAAGTCAGTGAATACAGTCACACCTATGGTCATTACTTAGGGACACAGCTTTGAATCTCTGTACTTCCTGCTCTGCGGCTGCTCCTGCTCATGATCGGGTAGGAGGAGCTTAGTATATGCTCCTGCGTGTTAATATCTAGGTTTGGCCACTAGAAGGAGATATTTCTCCATCAAACTTCTTTAGGGCAGAGACACACGCTGCTATTTTGGTAGATTAGTTGACAAATCGCTTCTTCAGGTGACTAATCTTCCCAAACTGCCTGCCCGCTGGCTAGAATGTAAATCACCGGCAGGATAGCACTTGGATCCATTTTGGTTTCCTCGTGAGGCAACTATGGGCGACTTTGGAAAACGAAGCATTTCGAGTGCCATCCCGCCTTCGATTTACATTCAAGCCGGCGGAAAGGCAGTACGGGGAGATTAGTTGCGCGAAGAAGAAGCGTTTTGTCACTGGGCAACTAATCTACCAAACTAGCAGCGTGTGTCTCTGCCCTAAAGAAATATCTCCTTCTAGTGGCCAAACTACATATTAACACACAGGAGCATAATAACCTAATAACCCAACATGACCACTGAGTAAGAGGGCAGCCCAGGAGAGAAACACAGAGAATAAAAGCTCTGTACCAAGGTAAGTATTGTGTACTGTAGATGCTTCCCCTTTCCCAATTAGAAGCAATGCAAAAATACCCAGGTTCCAAATAAAAAAATCTTACAACGGTACCCCAAACTGTCTGTTCTCCCTACCTGAAATCAGGGATAAGAGTACTGAGGTCAAATGGTTTATTCAGATTTAAAGTGGGAGTTACCAGAGTCCCAGCAGCCCTTGTTGGCATGTTCTACATATAGATTGCAAGCTCTGCAGATGAAGTGAAAGTTGGAATCTCATATTAGGATTTTACTGCTGTTGTCCAAAAACAGATGCATTTGTGTTGTCCTTGCCAGGGTTCAGAGGGAACAGCTGGGAGCCATATTTCAACTGATGGAAAACAACAAGAACACTTTCGGGACAATGTCTGAAGAGGATCTGAAGGAGCAGCTCAAACTGTACAACATGTAACACATCACCTAGTGGTAGTGGGTGATACTGCAGCGCAAGATGCTTAAAGACACAGAAACGGTGACCGGCCAATAGAGTTCTGCAATAACGTGGCAGTGTTTAGCACAGGAGGGCACACGGATTTATAAACAGAACACTTAGTAACCTCCTTCTGTCTCTAAAAGTAACTGTGATGGTGGAGTGAAAAGTGTGAGGCTGGTAAATGGTACTTTGTTTTGTTTTTAAGGGATTCTATACTATACACAATTACCTTCTATTTTCCTTTTTAGAGGAGATGGTTTATCATATGCCCAGAACATTTTCCCTCTGTATATCAGGAGGTGCCATAATGTTTCCCTTAGACATTTGAGCATGAGGGTATAGCTTATTGTGATATGGTTACTATGCGTTGCTGCCCAGGAGCAAATGTGCTCTGTGTTTAGAAATGATCACCCATATCTATGTAAAAAAACTTTTAGTGGCCAGCTCTCTTGAATATTCCATGATAGTCCCAGCCAGTTGATATCCAAAGGGATTGGGTTTAGCATATAATTAGCAGATCACATACATAGCTGGGGTGAATCATGGCCTTCAGCATCCCATAATTCCATTTCTAAATACTAGCAAGCACAGCTCTTTGTATCTAAATATAAATATGTGTATTGTATATCGGACAACCTCTTAAGTGCATTTAAAATTGTTTCCAAAACGCAAAATAAATAAGATGATAATCTTCAAGTGCAGAATGAACTATTCCAACAAATTAAAGGCAATGTAAACCCTTCTAATAAACAGAGTGCATTTAGTCTTTAAACTTTGAAGTGTGTGCTCTTTCTGTGCACTTGGCCTATATCTATATCTATATTGTTTGCCCTAATGTTTTTCTTCCCTCCTCGGCTATGGTCAGACCAGGATTTATGACAAGGCCACAAAGGCCTGGGACTAGGGGCCCCAATTAAGGGGCAATACAGCCACATGTGGGGCACTCTGGGATCTAGGCACACAGAATTCTGTACTTCTTGACATAACATCAATGGATGCTCATGCGTGCGATCCTGGGAAAATCATAGGGGAAGTAACTACAGAGAAAGCCAATGTTGGTATCCAGATGGGCCCTCATGTCCTCCTCTAATTTTCAGGACAGGGACTGGTTTTCTTAAGTAGCTCCAGACACAATGGTACTGCTTAGTATTTCTGAAGGGGCACCTTTAAAGTGGACCTGTCACCCAGACATAAAAATCTGTATAATAAAAGTCCTTTTCAAATTAAACATGAAATCCAAATTGTTTTTTTTATTAAAACATTCATAGCTGTTGTAAGCTCATTTAAAAATCTCAGCTGTCAATCAAATATTGCCTGCCCCTCCTCTATGCCTTCGGCATAGAGGCAGGGCAAGCAATTACTTTCACTTTCCATTCAGCACTTCGTAGATATCGCTGCTCTCCCCACATTCCCCCCTTGTCTTCATCATTTAATTGTGTAGCCAGGGCATGGGGATGGACATCAGGTCCCCCATTCTGGTGCACAAACAAGATTCTGAGATGATACAAGACTTGCCTTAATAACAGTGTCCACAAAATGGCTCCTGCCTGCTTGTTATAATTATGAATTCCCAGACTGAAGGAAACAAGATTCAAATAATTTATATAGTGTAAATAAACTTCATTCTCCTTGACTAACATGTGATAAAATAGGATTTGGAATAATTATTTTGGGTGACTGGTCCCATGCACCAAATAAATAATATTTCAGCATGCAGGTAGGATTGTGTGGTTGTGTCTTAGTTTAGCTCTTTATAGAAGTGGAGAGCAGGCAGGGGGGAAGTTAATGTAACAGAAGAGAGAATGACATAGAAAAGGAGGATGTTGGGAGATTGACCTTATAACCAGAAAAATTTAAAGTGGATAAAAACAAAGGCACACACACAGGAACAACTGGAGATCGTAAAAACAGAGTGGGGATTGGGGTTGTGCCGGGCCCCTCTGAAGATTTTTTTGCAGGGGGAATCCAGCACACTCTAGTTACGCCACTGCATGTACCTCTTCTGCCTACCTTAGTTCTGGTCCTGCAAAAATTAAAACAAAATAAAAAGGAAGTGGGGCAACTTAAAGGGGAACTATAACGAAAATGAACATTTAATATAAGCTTCATACTGAAATAAGAAACTTTCTACATACAATTAAAAATTATGAACCGTTTCTGAAAAAATCAGTTTATATTCACTATCCCTTTCTCAGCATCTGTTTCTCTTCATTCTGTCTTCATGCAGCAGTTGGGTGTCAGATATTCATTGACAGTTAGATCCAATATATCTTAGGGGGCTTTCCTTTCCTAGCAGATGTATTAGAGCTCATTTAAATAACCGATTCCAGTACAAATAAAATCTAACAAATTGTGCAGGTAGAGAGACAGGATTTCTGGTGATTTTAATAGAGTGAACATCTTCTAGGCAAAAAGAGCCCCCCCCTATAAGATATATTGGATCATACATCTGACACCCAACTCCTGAATGAAGAGAGAATGAGGAGAAACAGATGCTGAGAGAGGGATAGCAAAGCTAAACTTGATTATTTCAGAAACTGTACAGAATTTTTAATTGATTGTACTTAGAAAGTTTCTAATTTCAGTATGCTTAAGCTTATATTAAATTTTCATTTTCCGCGATAGTTGCCCTTTAAGGTATAACTCAAAAGGAGAAGTGGAATTAAGGAATAGAAAGGAAAGATTACAGGAGAAAGGAGATCAGAAGAGAGAATGAGAGGTTAAGGAAGATATGGGTGGGAGAGAGGTAGAGGAGAAGAAAAAGGAAGAAGGTAAAACGTGAAAAACAAGAGTGAAGTGTGAAGGAATAGAAGCTAGTGGAGAGAACAAAAGATAATTGACATATATACTGCATTTAACTATTTATTAAGAAATAATGAAGCTGTTGTCTTGTGATTCATTGTCATCAGGTTGTATGTTGTGTGCGTAAGCTACCCAATTCCAACACTGAAGAAGGATGTACCAACAGAAAATAAGTTTTAATATATCCTCATGAAAATGTATTGTTTTCAAAGTTTAAGGGTGTCTAGTTGCACTGCAATTTCTGAATATACAAATGTCCAGTACAAACACCCCTTTTGCCATATCACCGTATAAACCTTAATGTAGCCAGTAGGTGTCACTCTTTTAGCAATCACACCAGCTTGTACTCACTCAAAAACCTTATTTTCTGTAACATTTTTTATTTTATAAAAGTCCTGATTGCCTGTATTGAGGCTTTTTTTTATAACCCCATGTTAGAAAAAATGAATAAGATAAAGTTTTAGTCCGGCACTTGTTTGGTATCATAGCACTAAAGAACACTGTGTATCTTTCTGTCACGTTTGATGCTAAAGGTTGACTGGTTTTCTTTGCTCTGCCTCAGGGATTATTCACCTTAAACAGAACTTTTTTATTTATTTATTTTCAGTTTTTGTGACATTTGAACTCTGTGGTTTGGAATTTGTAAATCCCCCGTCTCTGCTAATTTTATTGTCATTGTGATAGCTTGTCTCTGTGTGCCCTGCGCACATGCTACTGGATTATAAAGAAAAATTGGAAAGACATTGAAAATTTCATTGGAGAGCAGAGTTTACAGAATTATTAATTGTTGATCTTTTTCCCATTACCCTTTATCTGTCTACCCAAAAAGTCCTCTGATCCTCTATCGCTTTTAAAAAATCCATCATGTATCAGGATTGCCACCTAACTGGTAACATACAGGCCAGAACCGGTGCCAGTGTTAAAATTGTTGCCAGTAAATTTGTAATCCCCAGTGATTCTGCCTCCAGCCCACCCCAATTCCTTCCAATTTAACTCTCTCTCAGCTATCCGAGATAGGGGCAGATTTTAGTTGCTGATTTGACTCCTTTAGTCTGAGTCAGCATCTTATCTGCCCATGTATAGATCACTCAGGGGGACCTACTTTATCAATATCTTGCCAACAATTGGGCAGATAGTGATTGAACAGGTTTAATTGGCGCAATGACTGAATTGGCTTGTTGATGTAGTCCTCACCCCGGTGGCCTGTATCCCTGACGTTGTGATCTGTTTCTGTGGGATCGCACAACTCAAGGTGAGCATAGTGGGGGAAGATCTGCGTATTTGACATCTTTACCAAATAAGTGACTCTTAATGTATGGCAAGCATATTCCCGACAACTCTCTAACACTGCCTTCTCAACCAACCTCCACTCAAGCTATCCCGTCTACATTGCACCTCATCCCCATCTACATCATAGGTAGCTCCTCCTCTCATAGCCCTGCCCCCACCCCATGTGCTATCGCCAAGCCTCTTCACCATCCAGGCCACCAGCTATAAGAGTCTGATAATGTGATTGCCACATGTTCAGGTTCTCTGTCACTCTTCTAAACATGCAAATTTCACTCTCATAGCTACAGGCCTCTCCAGTCATCTGTAGCTGTAAACGTTTCACCTACTGAACCATCTGCCTTACTATGACTATTGTACGACTGCTGCAGCAATTCTGAGACTAGAGTGTCAAACAAAAAGCAAACTTGATTGCTATTTTTTAAGTAAAGGGCTCCATTGCACCCATGGAAATTGTGTTTTACACCTCTAATTGGGCACAAGGTGCTAATAAGGTGCTGAGTCGACGAGCTGGGGTGCATTTTGAAAGGTTGATGAGCTCTACAGAGTGCTACATTTTTACCCTTAGCACTGCAGCATTTACACCCCGTCCATATTACATAAGCCCCTGTGATCAATTGATCAATCCCCCCTCTTTTTCATACTTTTTGTAGCTACTTTGGTCAGATCAGTTGCCCTTCCACTGAACTTATGTATTTTATTTTATTTTTGAGCAAATAAACCCTTGTTATAAATATAACTTGTGCCTTTTTGAAGTCTCTTTTTGTGCCATTATGTTGTTTCAGAGACCTGACTTAATCTATTTATTCAGTGTAAAGAAGAATTTAAACAAACTAATCACCTGTTGAAAGATAAATAAGATCCTTCAGCAAGTGGCTTTGCCCACTCCTTGAGTAAATACTGCTATGTCATAGGAGAATGGCACAGTGTTGTTTTAACAAGCATTATGGGAGAATAAAGATTTACTTACCACTGTAATGGTCAGAGGCACTTCAAGGGGGAAAACCCCAGAGCTTAGTTCACCTACTGCCCAATAATACACTTCACATTTATTACCCGTCTGTGCAGCCAGTGGATAGCAGGTATAGTAGGGAGAGATTGTGCCTATAGTAACAGTGGGATAATAGTCTCTGGGAAGGGACTGTGACTGTGGGATAGCAGGTATAGTAGGGAGAGATGGTGCCTATAGTAACAGTGGGATAATAGTCTCTAAGAAGGGAGTGTGGCTGTGGGATAGCAGGTATAGTAGGGAGAGATGGTGCCTATAGTAACAGTGGGATAATAGTCTCTGGGAAGGGATTGTGACTGTGGGATAGCAGGTATAGTAGGGAGAGATGGTGCCTATAGTAACAGTGGGAAATGCCTTACCCTTTAAACAAAACAGGGATTGTTTGTCCATATATGAATCATCTGATTCATTAAGAATTGTTGTGGCTCCCACCCTTCCCAGCTATAGTCAGGTGATCCCACTGGTGTCTAATAAAAGGGCAGCCAAGTTTGGGAGTTTTACTTTGAAAGCAGCAAGTAAGTTGCAGATAAAACTTAGTCCCTGTGTAAAATGTATAATGAGCAATTCTTAATGAATCAGATGAAAATTGAGCATAGGACTGGCCAGATATGGGATGACTTTGACGTAGTTGGCCAGCTTAAATATATTGCAATATATGGACAAACAATCCCTGTTTTGTTTAAAGGGTAAGGCATTTTTCAGTAGCAGTATGCACAAAATGTCTCTGTCTTAAATATATTGATAATGGGTTGAGTGCAGAGGACTCTTGTATTTTTCTATATGTATTTTGTGGTCACAGCCTCATTGCACCCCCGCCTAATGGATTAAAAAATAGAGGTGAGCACAACTTTCCCTTATTTGTTATAGTAACACTGATTAGGATGCCTAGGCTTAAGTTCAGAGTTTTCTGGTAGGAAACTAACGTCTTGACTTTTTGCGAACATAAAACCTTTTCCATCATATTTCTTACCAGTGTATGCTTTATACGGAGCATTTGAATCATAATAAATCACTGACCTGTATGAGGTCACTGGGAATGAAATGTCCCCATGGGGCGTAAGTCACCAAACCAAAACTGCCTTGTACAAATAATAGCAGAGATGACATAAGAGCAAGCTAGCAGAACTTGTCATTGGCAGGAAAGCAAATTCAAGATTCAATAACAGCAAAAACACATATAATCCCCGTTGATAGTATGTTTGTCCTTAAAAGGAAAACTATTCCTAAATCTGTCAATAACTTTCTGCTGGAATACCACAAATATTTGTATTTATTGTTTGTGGTCAACTCTGTATTCTTCCATGTATTCGGAACAGTGGATTCAGAATACGTAAAAGAATACAGGGATATTTCTAGATATACGTACATCACATAAATAAATTATCAAAATGTCCTTGTTAGTGGTATAGAAGGAGTCATATATGACAAGTTGCCACAGAGTTAGGGATTGCTGGTTACACTTACTTTAGTGCAAGGTGCATCAGGGCTGAGTAGCAAGTACCGGGATTCCTTTTTGTGTTGTGCTTACAGGTACTTACTTGTCTGGACTGAGATTCAGAAATGTCTCTGGCACTTCACAGAGGGTCAAACTGGGCCAATAAGACAATAGGCTCTGCTCCAGTTGGCAGTTGTGGTGGGCAGGGCGCCATTAGAAATCACGGGGCCCCGTACAACAAAATTTTTGGGGCCCCCTGGGCCCCGCCCACACTGACAACCAAGCTCCACCCCATATCCCGCCCACTCCACATTGCAGTTAAAAGACCGCACAGACATCTGCGCTAAAAAAGTAACCCCCCCACACAAGTTATAAAAAGCTATTGATGGTCAGGGCCCCCTTATAAAAAATTGGGGCCCCAAAAAAAAACATTTTAAAATAAATGTTTTTTTAAAAACAAAAAATAGGTGGCAGGGGCCCCCTTATAAGTTAAACAAAACTTGGGGCCCCAACAAAAAAAAATAAAAAAAAAACATTGGTGGCAGGGGCCCCCTTATAAGTTAAAAACAAATTGGGGCCCCAAAAAAAAAATTAAAAAAAAAATGTTTTTTGAAAAAAAAACAAAACTGGTGGCAGGGGCCCCCTTACAAGTTAAAAACAAATTGGGAATCTCAAAAATTTCTCCAACACATGCTATTGAAGTAAAAAAATATATATTTTATTCACATCATTAGTTAAAAAACATGTATAGTATTCCCTCTAACGCCAGGCGTTAGAGGGAATACTATACATGTTTTTTAACTAATGATGTGAATAAAATATATATTTTTTTACTTCAATAGCATGTGTTGGAGAAATTTTTGAGATTGTGGTTTTACCTCTGTTTGGTCACTAGAGGTCTCCGACATGCTTACTAATAGTATTTACTGTTTCTGCTCCCAATTCGATTTAAATAAAAACAAATTGGGGCCCCAAAAAAAAATTACAAAATTTTTTAAAAAAAAATAAATAAAATAAAACATTGGTGGCAATGTTAAAAAAAAAATTGGGGCCCAAAAAAAAAATGTTTTAAAAAAAGATTGGTGGCAAGGGCCTATAGAATATTAAAATAATAAATTGGTAGCCAGGGGATTGAAAAAAAACACACAAACTGCTGTTCAGTAGAATTGAACTCATGGCTTCAGTACTTCAACTTCGCCTCCTTTCGTGAGTTCGGGTCTTTTCGCCACTTCAGGACTTCAATTTCGCCTGTTTTCGTGACTTCGGGTCTTTGTCCCGCTTCAGGACTTCGGCTTCGGCTGTTTTCGTGACTTCGGGTCTTTTCGTCGCTTCTGCTTTTTTCATGACTTCGGGTCTTTTCGGCACATCGGCTTCGGCTTTTCGGCACTTCCGCATTCGACAACGCAGAGGCAAGAGGTACGGGCCAGGATCTTCAAAAAATGCAGCGCTGCCAGGCCCCCTTTCATGCCCGGGCCCGGTACACTTGTCCCCCCTGTCCCCCCCTGTTGGCGGCCCTGGTGGTGGGCAATGGTGTGCAGCAACTAGGGACTCAACAAACTCCAATATGCGGGTGGCGTGGCGGGTTCGGGTTGAGCTCTTCTTCCTACTCTACCCTCCCATCACCTTGAACTGCGGTCTTTCAACTACCGTCTCTATTTTTTAAAGACGCGTGCCTGCTGTAGCGTAAATTCGCCAGCGAACAATCCAGCGCATCAAAAAAATTTGGGGGCACGCATAAAAATTTGTCACTCATCAGAATTACACCCATTGACTAATATATTTGGACAAAATAGGGACTCTTATAAAAATTTTGCGGGTGTCAAAATTGGCGTGCGTCAAAATAATTTACTATAGTGAATTTCTGGCAAGGATATGTCACATTGTGGGTAAAAAAAAAACCAAGGTCAATTCCCTTTTACTTTGTATTCGTTAAGTAGATGAGCCCTGTAATGTCTAAAGCAAACAATGGATAACTGACCAAAAATAGAAATCATTTGTGAGAATTGCTAGCTTTATTTTCTAAGCAGAAATGCATTTTTAGATGATAGTAGCCAGTTGGTCAAAATAACCAGAAGGTAGCGTACTTTCTCTGAATTTTACATTAAAGCAGTTGTTCACCTTTGAATTGACATTTAAAGGGGCAGATTCACTCTAGGGCGAAAATTTGCCAGCGACCGCTTTGCGCCATCGCTACACTTCGCCAGGCGAGAATTCTCTTAGACAATGCTAATTCACTGGAATGCGGAGTTTCGTTGTGGGTGCCGAACGTTCACGACTTTTCACTAGCGTCACTTCGACAATGCGAGCAATTGAAAGCGAAGATGCGCTAGTGATCATTTCTGCCTAGCGCAAATTTGCTAGAGGTCTTGCGCTCAGGTTCATTTGCATACGGTGAGAAATTTAAAGTTGAATAGATGTATATGTTGCTGCAAATACATTACCCTACACAAGTCCAGGGAACCTTAATAAAGAAAATAGAGTTGTTATAATGCCCTACACATGAGCCCACTGTATAGTTAATGTTCCATATGTTAGGAAATGTATGGGGGAACCAGGTTACCCAAAAAACATTTTTAAAGGGATACTGTCATGGGAAAAAATGTTTTTCCCAAAATTAATAAGTTAATAGTGCTGCTCCAGCAGAATTCTTCACTGAAATCCATTTCTCAAAAGAGCAAACAGATTTTTTTATATTCAATTTTGAAATCTGACATGAGGCTAGACATATTGTCAATTTCCCAGCTGCCCCAAGTCATGTGACTTGTGCTCTGATAAACTTCAGTCACTCTTTACTGCTGTACTGCAAGTTGGAGTGATATCACCCCCTCCCTTTCCCCCCCAGCAGCCAAACAAAAGAACAATGGGAAGGTAACCAGATAGCAGCTCCCTAACACAAGATAACAGCTGCCTGGTAGATATAAGAACAGCACTTAATAGTAAAAACCCATGTCCCACTGAGACACATTCAGTTACATTGAGAAGGAAAAACAGCAGCCTGCCAGAAAGCATTTCTCTCCTAAAGTGCAGGCACAAGTCACATGACCAGGGGCAGCTGGGAAATTTACAAAATGTCTAGCCCCATGTCAGATTTCAAAATTGAATATAAAAAAATCTGTTTGCTCTTTTGAGAAATGGATTTCAGTGCAGCATTCTGCTGGAGTAGCACTATTAACTGATGTGTTTTGAAAAAAAACGTGTTTTCTGATGACAGTATCCCTTTAAGGACTTTTGCAGCCTATCACTCTGAAAAAAGGAAAAGACGCCAGCGTTTTCGGACTAGAGTGTTTTCCACTAAAAAATATAAGTAACAGGAGATTGAGGAAGATCTATGCACTCCAGTACACTTCACCTGGTCTGAGCTGGTGAAGGCAAGTCTGGCGAATGAGGTAACGATCAGTAAAATCCGCATTTCATTGAATTTGCTGAGTAACGTCCATTCACCAGAGCAAATTGTCACCTGGCGATAGAGTGTGAAAGTAGCAATAACAATACATTTGTAGCTTTACAGAGCATTATTAGATGGGGGGCAGTGACCCCAATTTGAAAGCTTGAAAGAGTTATGGAAAAAAAGGTAAATCATTGAAAAATATATAAAAAATAAATAATGAAGACCATTTAAAAAGTTGCTTAGCAATGGACATTCTATAATATACAAAAATGAACTGAAAGGTGAACAAACCCTTTAATTTGTTTTAAGGGTTTACATGTCTTTATTTGTACAATAGAATGAACTTTATCTATAAATATGTACAGTAACTATGAATATTTGGGTTTGTCTTTTTATCCAAATCCCCATTACACAGTTTTTCACTCTCAGTTGCCTACTCACGATTCACTTCACTTTCACTGAAATGAACTTCCTTGGAACATTACTGTTATGCTCTGCAACATCCGTGTGCTTGGTAGTTGACTTGTGCTCACGTAAGTACCTTGATTTTAATCCTAAAGTGCTATTTTTAGTCCTTCTTCTTTTACTCCCACCCCTCTAATGCACTTTGAGTTTTCTCTTCATAGTCGACTGATATTTGCCTCTATATCACGACCCAATAAGAGTGCTGATAAGGGAAATTTCACTATTGACATACAACATTCTAAAATAATATATATTCTAAGGCAGTGCTGTCCAACTTCTGTGACACCTACATGGTGGAGGGCCAATAATGGAAGTCAGTGTTTTTAAGCCACACCCACTTTAAAAAACACCCATGTTATCACAAGACCAGCGCCGGATTTCATTGCCGGCCGCCCCTAGGCCGCGCGGTCCGATCAGGCGGCCGCACGGTCCTAGCGCCCACCGACACCTCCCCTTCCCAGCGCGCCGGCAAAAAACGCCAGCGCAGCTGCTGTAATTGAATGGGGAGGCACACGTCCCCATAATGCGGCCGGGCGGCATGCCGCCCCTATTTTTTTGCCGCCCTAGGCCCGGGCCTATGTGGCCTTGCCGCAAATCCGGGCCTGCACAAGACCATGTCCACATTAATGGTGGTAACACACCAAAAAAACAAATGGTTGGTGCTCACTGCAGGGATGTCACTCATCAATCATATGTAAAAAATGTAAGACTCATTAAAACATACCCTTCGATACATATGCCATTCCTCTTCCCTGTGGATAATGCTGCGCCCCCAACACAAGATTAAACACCTTAGGGGCCCCTAACAATGATTTGCAAATACCAACAAAAAAAAACAGAAAAAAACCCTACAGGCTCACATCCCACAGGTAGCGTAGGGCAGGCAGAATAGGGCACACGCAGGCAAAGTGTGGCAGGTAGAGTATGGCACACATGAAGCATAGGGGAGGCAGAGTATGGCACACACAGGGAGCATAGGGGAGGCAGAGCATGGCACACACAGGAAGCATAGGGGAGGCAAAGTATGGCACACACAGGCAGTGTATGGCACACACAGGCAGAGTATGGCACACACAGGAAGCATAGGGGAGGCAGAGTATGGCACACACAGGCAGAGTATGACACACACAGGGAGCATAGGGCAGGCAGAGTAGAGCAGGATAGGTAAACCTATCAGGAATATAAGATGAACAGTTCATACTGTGCTACATACAGTGACACAATATTGGTGCCCGTCCAGCAGTTTGTATGAGGTGTAAACAGGTGAACAATGTGGGCAGTTTCAGTCTGGGCTGAGGTATGAACAGTATATGGCTTTAGGGATATGAACAACAGAGGTGTTACAGATGTGAACAATTCAGGAGTTTATAGTCTAAATTTGAGGTGTAAACAATGCAGGGGCCAATCAAATGATAACATTTAAAGCTTACACAAGGTTAGCAGTCACAGCAGGCAGACTTTCATGTGGGTCCACACAAAGGGAGGTTGCGGGCCAAATGCAGCTCATGAGCCGCCAGTTGGACAGCACTGTTTTAAGGCACTAGAATATTCCATCACAGCAGATTTACAGATTGACCCTACTGTGTTTAAACCCATGAAGGCTACACCAGTCTTGTTGGATGTGGAAAACCCCTATTGGCCCAGGAGTGTCAGTTGGTGTTCCTCAGTGCAGAAAAAGAAAGAAAGAAAATACCAGGTTTATTTTTTCTTTGTATTTCTTTCTTTATAGGAGGTATTGGGCAGGAGGCATCAGTAAGAAGATGGTGGACCCATAGGCAGGAGATTGCCGCAGGAGATTGCCGCAGGAGATTGCCGCAGGAGATTGCCGCAGTTAACGCCAGACAGAATAAGTGCAGTTCCAGTGAATGTGGACTAGGTCTAGTGAGGACAAGCCTCTGTTATAGCTTGCACTATGAGTGAAAGATTTTGGGCAGTTATCAAGAGCAATCCTCTGCTCCAATTAGATTAGAGAGGGCGGTTCCACAGTCTACATACACCCAAAGAGAGTCATCAAGTTAAAGAAAATTCCCTTTGAGACACCAGTATAAGGATTTGTGTGCTTGGCCTGGACACCTGCTTTACTACCTATAATCTGACTACAAATATATTTAAACTTCTATTTACTAAGCATCCATTTACTAGTTTGAAATATATTTTTGTCCAGCAATAAAGCAGTTTCTAATTTTGATTTCAAGATGCATTGACATATTTTTTTAAGAAGCATCTTGCACCACTATCAAGTACCCTACCTAAGAGAAAGTAGCCAGGTATACCTTTTAGAAGACAAATAAATACAATATAATACAAATATGGGAAATTGTACATATACCTATAGATTGATGAGAGATTGTGGTTTCTAGAGGAATGGGGTATTTTCAAGGGGGTAAAGGTCCAAAATACAGAAAACAAACTTTGTTTTTCCACCAGTTGACTCCATATAGGTTCTAGGAGGTCCCCCATAGGCTAAAACAGCATTCGGCAGGTTTAATATGGCGAATGTTCAACGTTGAAGTTTTAAAGAGACAGTACATGATAAATTTCGATATTCAAATTCGAATCGAATTTGTACTATTCCCTAGTTGAAGTACACAAAAATAGCTAGAAATTCAGATTTTTTTTACTTTGAATTTTCACTTCGATCCTTGATAAACCTGCCCCTAGTGTTGTATTTTTATAAAATATAAAAATATGATCAATGTCGGGTTTATATAGTCTCAATCATCTTCCCATAGGATTCTCCACTAGGGATATATGATTCTCACCCACAATGAGTAAATCTCTCCTGGATTTGAATAAATACTTATTCAAATAGAGCCTGGCCCTGAAGTCCCCTATGTGCCTGCCTTGAGCCATTCCGATTCACCATTTGAGGTATACATTAATACAGAGTATTATAATACAGAATGTTAAATACTAGCTCATATGCCCTGAAAGCTTGTGAGGACGTGGAGAAACAATTAGCAATACAGCACGTTAAAATTTCTCCCATGGGGCTGATCCCATAGCATCCAATCGTGTTTGAGCATATATGTGTCTCCCTTTCAATCATAAAGGAACAGCAACACCAAAAAAATGAAAGTGGTTTAAAGTTAAGAAAACATACGGTACTGTTGTACTGCACTGGTGCAACCGGTGTGTATGCTTAAGAAAAGCTACAATTGTTTATATAAACAAGCTGGCGTGTAGTCATGGGGGCAGCCATTCAAAGCTTAAAAAGAAGAAAAGCAAATGATACACAACAGATAACAGTTAAGCTCTGTATTATACAATGGGATTCTTCAGAACTTATCTGTTATCTTCTGTGTATCCTGTGCTTGAATGGCTGCCCCCATGGCTACACAGCCGCTTGTTTATATAAACTATAGTTGTGTTTCTGAAGCAAAAACCCTCGTTTTACCAGTGCAGGGAAAAAGTAAAAAATATTGTCATTTCCTTTACTTTTATTTTTTGGAGTTACTGTTCTTTTAAGGACAGACTCACTGGGGTCATTTATCAACACTGGACAAATTTGCCCATGGGCAGTAACCCATGAGAACCAATCCCATTGCTGCATTCATTGTTCTACGTGCAGCTGGCATTGATTAGTTGCTATAGGTAACTGCCCATGGGCAAATTTGCCCAGTGTAAATAAATGAGCACCACTGTCTAAGCACAATAGCCAAACAAGTACATCTACTGTGTCAGCACAGTGTCCAGAATGGTATCTGTGCAGTGGGTATGTTTCTGAAACTTTCTTTGCCTTCACTAGTAATACTTGTGACATGAGACAACAGATTTATTCCTTGTTCTGTGTCAAAATTCTACAAGAAAAAAACAGCGGCTTAATCCCCAAACGTATATTATACAATTATACAACCCTAGCAAATAGTATGGACTTTAAGCCAAAGCTTCTTTTACAACACAACAGTTCTGTACTAGTGTTTTGTTTTATAATCTTTGTTCTTTGATAAACCCCAATATATATGGCTTAAATCTAAAGCCATGATATCTACATTAAGGAGCTGAGTCACATTCATATCTAAACACATCATCTACGTGTAAGTAGCAATTCAAACAATGACTTAATAAAAACAGAGTTCCGTTTGCCTTTAGTGTGTAACTATCACATGACTGTCCACATATTCACATGTAGGCCAGGAACCCGGACTCTACATGAACTAAAAGCATGAACTAAAGAAGGCGTGCTTATCCTTTACTTGCGTAAATACAGTATGCTATTAAGTTCATTACATATGATAGAGTGGAAGTGGAAAATAACAATAATGAGTGGCACATTTAAGAAAATCAAACAAACTAAATGAAAATGCTCTCGCTGTCAGGTAGAAGAGGCTGCAAAAATGAATTGCAGAGATGCTGACTGGAGTAGTGACACTTCTGTACAATAAACAATAGTATGTTTTGCTGCATGACAATTTCATGTTACAGATTGCCAAGCCCCCTGCAGTATGTTGACTTGATCTCTAATAACATAGAATTAACTACAAATATACAACTATGTGACAATCATATTGTTTTTTCAACATATATTATATTAAAAAAAACCTTCACACGGCAAGTTATCTTCATCAGTAACCAAGGAGGTGAAAATAAAAACAACTAGGATCTGATTGCTTCATGAGCTAAGACTAATCCCAAAGGAAAGATTTTTGGGTCCATGAAAATGGAAGTGTTTTGGTTATACTATTATGTTTACAATATTAGAAACAAAGATCACTTAAATTGTATTAATACTGAGGGCTAACTAACTGAATGAACCCTGTTGTTTTTATCTTTGGTATTGGTATGTGAACATTTTTCAGATACATTAGATAGTTTGGATTTTAGATTTTCTGATACTCAGGGTTTTTGTTGCCCCAGTGTATATTTGTTTTTTGCACCAGACATTAAATTAGATCACATTATGTTCACTATTATCCAGGGGTTCAATTACTTGCATATTTACTATACAGTCTGGGTCATTTGAGATCACTAGATCCAGAACAGCATTTTCTCTGGTTGGCTCCTCAACAACTTGTGCCATAAAATTGTCATGCAACAAGTTTACAAACTTGTTCCCATTAACTGATCCGGCTGTACTGTTGCTCCAGTCAATATCTGGGTAATTAAAATCACCCACTAGCATTTATCCAAACTAGCAGCCTTTTCTATTTGCATCAGGAACTTAGCCTCCTCTTCCTCACTTACATTAGGGGGTTTATAATCCTACAATCAGTGGCCTAACTACCGGGGGAGCAGGGGGTGCGATTGGGCCAGGGCCCGCACCCCCTCAGGGCCCCACGGCAGCTCGCACGCCACTCTCTTCTAAGGGAAATGTGGCTGTAAATGCGTCCGTTTCCTGCCGTACGGAGGGGGTGGGGCCCGGCTGCAAGTCCCGCGCCAGGGCCCGCCCCACTCTAGTTACGTCTCTGCCTACAATTCATTTGCTGGACTCGTTACAATCAACAAAGAGCTCCACCCATAAGACTTCAGCCCCCTCATTTTCTAACATAACCTCCTCCTTTATATTAGCTTTTAAATCCTGCCTAACAAACAGACATACCCCTCCTCCTTTTCTATTGCCTCTGTCCCTCCGAAACAAAGTATAGCAGCTGATATTAACTGCCCAGTCATGCGACTCATTCAGCCATGTTTTGGCCACACCAATCACATCATATTTTCCCTCCAGCACCAGCACCTCCACCATTTTACCAGACTCCTTGCGTTTGCAAACTTACATTTAATATTGGTACCATATTGAACATATGACATGTGGTCCTCCCTGTCCTTAATAGTACCCCAACTAGCGTTGCCAACTTTTCTTATGTTTTTTACTGGCTGGTGTGGGGGGCTGAACAAAAGGGGCGGGCCGTGACGTCGAAAGGGGCGGGCCATGACATCAAAGGGGAGGGCCACATCGCGGAGAACCATAGACTGAGGAAAAAAGGTAAGTTACAGGGGATAAGGGGCAGGCTGAGGGCTCTTTTTGAAGGGTATTACAAATTTACCGGCAGCTACATTGACGGTAAAATACCGGCCCCGACCTTGGCAGGTGTTTTACCGGCTAGGCCGGTAAAATACCGGCCGGGTGGCAACCCTAACCCCAACCAAATCTCCTCCTACATTTTTCCTTCCTTTGCTTGCTACCTCATCTAACATACCTTCAACATAGTCCTCTTCTGAACCCTCCCCCCACACCTACTTTAAAATCTCCTCCAACGTCTAGCCATCTTCTCCCTCAAAACAGCTGCACTATCATCATTGAGGTGCAGCCCATCCCTAGCAAAGAGCCTGTAGCCGACTGAGGAATCTGCCCAGTTCTCCAAAAACCCAAAACCCTTCTACCTACACCAATCTCTCAACCACTCATTAATCTCCCTACCCATTGTGTTGCTCGTGGCACAGGTAATCTCTGAGAAAAAACATTTTTTAATTTTTCTTGAGGACTTCACCACCTCCTCTAATGTTATCATTGGTACCTATGTGTTTTCCCCAGCCCCTCCCAATAACCTGTCCACTCGTTTCACCACATGCTGAACCCTAGCAGCCGACTGTTCAGCATGTGGGGTCCTTATATGGCATTTTTAACCATATTTTATATTTAGGGTTTAGTTCATGACAAGGTTGCTATATATATATATATATATATATATATATATATATATATATATATATTGTATAAAGATTATCATCCAGCTATATTTTTAATAATTATATAGAGTATATATATTTATAATAAAGTAAAGAATCAATCTCCCAAAATAGGCCACACAGGCCCAATATAAAGCATCTCTACATGGTAGTTTATAGCAGTCCCTCTGGTATTTTCCAGGTTTTTCAGAATGGCATGCGATGGGAATTACATCACTAAACACAGATTATAACTGATAACATTATTAAGCACCATTTATAAGCATTTAATTTACAGGAAATGTATGGCTCTTGTGTTTTATATATATGAAGAAATGTACCCCCTATTGTAAAACGTAAGGCTAATATAAGTCACCAAGGCGTTCCACATAAAGCTACAAAGCCATTGACTTTTTTGGGGCATATTTATCAAGGGTCGAATTTCAAATTGAAAAAACTTCGAAATTCAAATTCAAAAAGACCAACCAAAATTAAGTAAAAGGTTTTTTTTGGTCGAACAGGTCCATTTTCGAACGAATAGGGCCGAAGGTCATGGAACTCCGAAGTAACTTCTAATATCCTCATATTTTGCAACAGGGGGTACTTTATTTATTATAATACACAAATTTCAGTGAGTCATGTGAAATTACATCAGAACTCACCGTTTATAACTGATGACATCAGAACTCACCGTTTATAAGGATATAATTTACAAGCTATTCGTGGCTTTAGTGTATTATAAGAAAATGTATTACTTTTTACTTAATACTAGGGCTTATATATAGTACAAATGAAAGACGCCACTTCTGGACACTTACTTGGGTACGTAAGGGGTTACACTGTAGCATTTCATATTCCCTGGGGAAAATGTCTTGCACTTATTAGTCTAAGTGAATGGGACTGATTACATTTTTCCGAATACAAACCGACAAAAAAGCAATGTTTATTTTTGCAGATGCATAAGAAGTTTAAACAAAGGCTGGGACTCAGTCTGCACCAATGGCTAAAAGGAAGTTGCCATGCACTCAGGCATCAGACTAACTAGAGAATGAAGAGTACCATGTTCTATTGTACATAATGACTAAGCAACTTTAGTCTTTCTAAGATGAGAATCTTTCGGCGTACAATATGTATCTGCCTGTCATTTCAGGTGATACTCTTGCCATTGGTCCTCTTTTTGAGTCCTAAGCTGATCCCTCTGTTCTACCAAAGGTAAGTCCCAAGTGCTCTTATTGCTGTAACTACCTAAAACAGTGTGCCATGTTACAAATTGCAATTGGTGCATATTGGCCACACAAGTATTCCGGTCTGCTCCCTCTTTGTTGGAACTGCCTCATTACAGGTCATTTATAGGTCTTATATCACCCTTAGGGTCAGGCCACACTGGGAGTTTTGGGGAGATTTGGTCGCCTTCGATTTCCGAAGTCATTCAAAGTTGCCTCATGAGGAAACTTCGGGCGACTTCGGAAAACGAATCGCCGCATGTGATTAGCGTTTTTTTCATTTTAGCCGGCGCAGAGTGAGGGAAGGCGTTTGTGGCGATTGGTCGCCACAAAAATGAGGTGATTAGTCGCCAGGTGACCAAATCTCCCCAAAACGCCCAGTGTGGCCTGACCCCTATAGTTTCCTACTAGAGCATAAAGATATATATTAATGTTTGCTCAGGACATTCCTTTTTAGTATATTTGTACATATATGTAAGAGCTGCCATATTGTTTTATTTAAACAGTACAACAGTACAAGGGTAGAGCTTATTGTGTGCACAGAACATTCCTTCTCTGTATATCTGTATTAATCCATATACAGTAGGTAGGAGCTGCCATATTTTTTTGCTATAGACATGACTTTCTCTGCTTCTCCCATTAAAGGGCAAGTCAATCCCAAAATAAAAATTTGGCTAACTTAAAAAAAAACACACACAATTCAAAGCAACTTTCCAATGTACATTTATTTAAAAAAATTCAGTGATTTCAAAGTTATTTGTAAAAACAGTTGCAATTGAAATCTGCATTTGCTTAATTCCTGGTTGTTACTTTATAAACAGTGTTGCAAAAGTCTTGTTAATCAGCTGCCTTGTCTTATATCGTATCAACAGCCTGAGCCACCAGGGCAGAAAATCGCAAAGGACAGACAAACACTTTTATCAGTAGCAATACATATACTAACAACTTAAAAACCTTCAACATTTCAAATGAATGTATAATGCAAAGTTGCTTAGAATTATAATTTATTTTATTAGATAAAAAATATATATATATTTTTTTAATATGTTTTGGGTTGACATTCCTTTTAAGTTAAAAGCATTATATCTGAGAAGAATACCCATCATATGTTCTTTACTTGGAAAGGGGGTCTTTGTGTCTAAAATCAGGTATTATAATACTTTTATTTTCTAAAATGTTACTGTTAAAGTTTATTTATGTTAACATACGATTTTACCGCTGCAATCTAATCTATTACCCCACCTTCTTAAAAAGATTTACATCCTAGACAATGTACAGTGGGAAATAGCCAAACCTCCTAATCTCTGCCTCCCTGAAGACCAGTTAGGGTGAGATTTGGGGTGATGCTTATTTGTGCTCTGGGTACCCCTGGAACTATAGCAGGGTGACTGTTACCCCAATGTTTCTATATATCTGTAACCTTGTTATGAGCTAAGGGGTGCCACCCTGAAGGCCAGTTAGGGGGAATGCTTATTTGTGTCCTGGGTACCCCTGGGTAAGATTTGGGGTGCCTGTTATACTGTCTCATCAGATTTACTAACTGTGCCAGTTTTAAATTTTGTCTTTTTTACCATTCACTTCACTGATTCAGGTCCATGTTAAATAGGTGTTTTTAGAAGCTTTTACTATGGAACATTGTTTTTAACACACTGTACCTTTATTAACATGTGTTAATCTTAATTTTTTTTTTGCACCCTTTGTTGCACTCAAATCATTTTTCTATTATTGCTCTGTAATGCTGTTGCTGAGGGACAGGGCCACCATCAGGGGGGGACAGGGGGGAGAGTTGTAGGGGGCCCTGCCACACCACACTTACTTGATTATCCGGGCCCCCCAACTTTGTGAGAACTGCTGACTTCGGGAAGGCATGGACGTTTAAGGGACCCCAATTTTCTTATAATGTGGGGGGGGGCCTGGCCACCAATTTTGGTCACCAATTTTTTTTCTCATGTGGGGTCCTGGTCACCAATATTTTTTAATGGGGGGCCCTGGCCACAAATGTTTGTTTATGGGGGGGCCCTGACCACCAATATCTTTTTTATTTTCTGTTAACATGTGGGAACCCTAGCCCCCAATATTTTTTTTTGTTTTTTTACTGTGAGGTGGGGGGGCGGACCTGTGGGGTGGGGAGGGCGGACCTGTAGGTGGGGCTTACGGTGGGCACAGCCCAGGGGGCCCAGGAAATTTTGTCGTATGGGGCCCTGCGATTTCTGATGGCGGCCCTGCTGAGGGATATTACATCTGTAGCCTAATGCCTGATGTCTTTTGTTGGTACGTTGGGTAACACTGAATCTGTCAGTTGCTTGGCTGGATGGCAGATCAGCACATTCCTCCCAGCTCTGGAGCAGCTTCCGGTAATCAGGTCCCACATTGGAATCAGCTATGTAGTGTGTGTATTGCAGAGTCACTTTGTTGGAGTCACATTAATCTATAGCCATGTCTTTGGGAAGAACAGTTACCAGTAGGGGGCAGACATAGCTGCCCAATAGGAGCAAGGGACTGCCAATGGCATCTCCCTCAATGCCAGAATTAATTACTTCACCCCAAAAGTGGATTGTGTCAGCCGACTGATGGGGAAGCCTATTACTATATATATATATATATATATATATATATATATATATATATATATATATATATATATATATATATATATATATATATATATATAGATAGATATATATATATATATAGATATATATATACACTCTGCTGTATTGGAGTGCACCACAGCCTGAACTGTGTATATATATATATATATATATATACACACACACACACACACACACATACAATTACAGAGTGATACAGCCACTCATGAAAGAGGTACTCACTGAATGATGAAAGGTAGTCGCACTCTCAGGTATTACAATCTAAAAAGTGTGATTTATTAGACGACACAAACTAACGTATTGGCTGCGTCCACAGCCTTTCTCAAAGTGAAGACATATAACCCACTAAAATATTGGTGTGTGGCAGGAACCCATGATGACATGGACATTGTGATGTATAACGTGTAATATTAAACATAGTGATATTCACAACAATATACGGAAAAACTTTTTACATTGTAAGACCTACGAGTGCGACTATCCTTCATCATTATATATATATATATTTTTTTTTTTTTCTTGCTTATTTGTTTAACATTTTCATGGGTTGGAACACTTCCAAAAAATAATTCAGATTTGTGTTTCTAAGCTCTCCCTACTCATGAATAAGCTTCAGGCCATACTGTGTATTTCAGTGATTAAAGGCAAAACATTGGGGCTCTTTTATAAACACCTGGGTATTAACCTCTAGCATTGCAAATAAGTGATTTGCTTTTTTCAATCAAGTGCACGTAGAACAGTGAAAGTAAACATCTGATTGGCTGCCACAGGTTACTGAGAAGTTACCAATGACCACCAGTATTTTTCTACTGTTACTTTGCAATCATTTTCCCTTAAAAGAATTAAAATCCGTGTCAAAATATCTACTGACATATTCGAGAAAGATAGAATAGCTAAATGCCATATCCTTTGTGAAACCAATCCGAACTGTAATTTGAATATTCAAGTTAAAGGGAATGTCAAACCCAAAAATAATTGTTTGTCTAATAAAAGAAAACATAATTCTAAGCAAATTGGCCATATACATTCATTACACATTTTCTATGGTTTTAAGTTATTTGTATATACCTTGCTATTAAAAGCAGTGTTTCTCTGTCCCTTTCTATTCTCTGCCCTGATGTCTAAGACTGTTGATACAATGTAAGACAAGGCAGCTGATTAACAGACTTGTATTTGCTGGGGAACCAAGACTTTTGCAACATTGTTTAAGAAGTAACAACAGGGAGTTATGCAAATGCTGCTTTCAATAGCAATTGTTTTTACAAATAACTTTAAAAGTACTGACAATTTTATTTATTTTTATTTATTTATTACATATAATAAACGTATATTGGGAAGTGTTTTTTTTTGTTCGACAAATTTTTATTTTGGGGTTTTGGGGAAGGGCTCAAGAGAAGGACATGTGTTGTACACAGTTAAAACATTTTTTTACTTCCTTCTTTTTGTCATGTAAAGTCAAGTGATTTTAAGGATTCATATTTGGAACCTACTTGGACCTCAGCATCTCTGCAGGTCAAAAGTATAATGTTCTGTTGTGCCTCATCCAAATAAAAACACATGGGAGCCAATATAAGCAGAACATTCTGTGCACTCAATCAATTTAAAGAAAATGGAACCCCTCACAAAGGAAGGTAAAATTGCTCAGAGTAATCTTCTAAGCACTTTTGCAATTTGCATTCATTTGCTTTATTCTTGTTTTCAAGATATTAACAGTTTCAAACATGAATATAATGAATTTGATACAACAGCACCACCTGTCAGTCATTTGAAATGGTCTTGAGTTATGGCTCTGCTTAAAACTAACCAGATAGACATTAGACGACTCTTCTCTGCTCACTAACTTTACTTTCCAGGCAGAGCATACGTTGATTTACAAGTTGTTGATTCTTCCCTCCCAAACAGCCAAGAAAGATATAGAAGAGTAGAGACTAAAACAGACCAACGTAACATTACCGTGTCCTTCACAACAAAACATGATGGGGTATCTGAAAAAGGAGCGACTATTTCATTGTATCCAAAAAGTACTAAAGCACCAAGCAGCCCCCTCAGTAGCACCATCAGAAGGCCTTTAAAGGCACAGGACTTTGCAGCTGAACCAAAGTGGAGTTTTGGTGATGAATATACAATTGACACCTTATCTACAAACACTGTGAGTAATTGAGCCATGCATCTTGTTATATAACATTGTATGGAGCCAGTGACAGCTTTTCTCATTAATTCAACTCATACCATATATACTCAGATCCTTAACTTATATCATATATAGCTCTAGATTTAATTTGATGATTTGATTTTATCTCCTAATTCAATAACCAATTTTCCCATGCAGCCAGATGCAATTCAATGAGAAAAAGGTATCTTTTTATTTATTTATTTTTTTCTATGGAAAAACTGGAATTATATTAGGAGAATTTTTTTATTTCCCAAAATGGAATCTTACACGGTGGCATAACTTTGGAGTCCCATTCTTCCCAGGCTCACCTGTGTTTACATGTGTGTCATAGGTTGCAGGTCACCCGAAGGGCCCCCTACAAAGAAAGCTGACAGAGAGAGAGTAGGGTAGACACCTGGCTGGCATTTTATCAGCCATTAAAAATGACGATCAGTGCTAATGGTATACGTAGGGTAGAAATATAACAAATATAAGATGCTTGCCCTGATTCTGGTTCTATATCTGGAACTGCTGCCACAAAGGAAGACTGATTTTTCCCCATGAGTGCTGGGAAATATATTCCCCTACACATGCACAAATGTGACTGTAACCAACCCCAACAAATATGGGGGTCCTGATGTTAATTGTGTTTTGGAATTATTGAGGTTTTGCCTTACCCTTAACTATTCAAAATTTGAAAATGAATACTATATGCAGGTGTCAGGGACCGCGATGGGAGCGGCCATGGCACCTGCATATGTTCATGCATCAATTTGAACAGAACAATAGATTTTCTCAATTTAACTCCCAGATACTGTTCTTTCGTCACTATATCGACAACATCCTGATTATTTGGCGTGACAATACGACATCTTTTGACGAAATGGTGATTCAATAAATAATCTTGGGGGCCCGGTAAAATTTACTGCCAGCACCAGCGATTGTTCAGTACAATTCCTTGATTTGGAGATAACACAAAGGGGTCAGAAGCTAGAGTTTTCCCTTTATCGTAAAACAACAGACCGTAACACTTTATTACATTTCGACTGTCAACATCCAAGTTCCACTAAGTTATCTTTGCCAATTTCCCAATTTTGCTGGGTGTTACAAAATAATTCTACTGCAGAATCAGTGGAGGCAAAGCTGGGTGAGATGGAGGTGAGATTTCTAGCAAGAGGATATCCAAGACGACTACTTTAACAGGCATTATTTATAGCTAGGCGTAATGTCCAAGGCTTGGGACATAGAGGTCAGGACACATAGCGATTGGTATTCTCTTCTCAGTTTTCAGCTGTATCTGGACACATTCGTGATGTGGTATATAATAATTGGAATATTCTGACAAGAGTCTAAAGTCGTCTATTTCCAAATCCCCACTTATGGCATATAAGAGGGGTGCTAATTTACGCGATTTTCTGGTTAAAACAGATCCCATGAAATGTTATCAAAACACGAACCCTATAAGTTTCTTAAGCCTTAAGATGGGTTGCTATAGGTGCCCCAGTTGTACATCATGTCGATATATGTCGCCAGGACAGAGTTTTGTGCATCCCCATACGGGTAAAAGATTTTCCATTAGGTCGCATATTACACGTAAGAAAAGAAACGACTGGCTCTAATCTCTCTTGATATCTACTTAAAGATTATCAAAAAGCACCAAAACATGGTAGTGCTTAAAACATTCAGTGACGGAAAACAGCTACTGGGTCACCAAGTAGGAAGATTGACTTGGGTGTCCAAACCCCAAGTCCGACACTTGAAAGAAAACCAATTAGACTTTAGTGTTATAAATAGTCAGCAGAGCTTGCACTCACCAAATTGGCCAGGTGGCCCGGGTGCCGTGCCCCGAACCCGTAGCTTAGGCAATGTAAATCATTCGAAATAATTGTGCACGCACTCCTGCAGCCAAGGCGGTTGAGGTCAAAACTTGAAGCTTTATTCCATCATGTTAAAGAATATGATTCCTAACGCGTTTCGTATCAGATGATACGTAATCATAGGCACTGGGTAATATGTAGGTCGCATATTACCTGCACCACAACACATTTTATTTATTTGATTACTTGTCCGTGCGGTCTTTCTTACGTCGGTAAGACCGACCAAACTTTGCATCTTAGAATGGATGGACATTGATCTGCTATCAGCACTACATTCAGGGACAATAAATCATCGAAACCTGTGGCAAAATATTTTTTAGAAAAGGGGCATCATTTAAAGGGATCCTGTCATCAGAAAACATGTTTTTTTCAAAAGGCATCAGTTAATAGTGCTACTCCAGCAGATTTCTGCACTGGAATCCATTTCTCAAAAGAGCAAACAGATTTTTTTATATTCAATTTTAAAATCTGACATGGGGCTAGACGATTTCCCAGCTGCCCCTGGTCATGTGAGGCTGGCTGCAGTTTTTCCTTCTCAATGTAACTGAATGTGTCTCAGTGGGACATGGGTTTTTACTATTGAGTGTTGTTCTTAGATCTACCAGGCAGCTGTTATCTTGTGTTAGGGAGCTGCTATCTGGTCACCTTCCCATTGTTCTTTTGTTTGGCTGCTGGGAGGGGGTGATATCACTCCAACTTGCAGTACAGCAGTAAAGAGTGATTGAAGTTAATCAGAGCACAAGTCACATGACTTGGGGCAGCTGGGAAATTGACAATATGTCTAGCCCCATGTCAGATTTCAAAATTGAATATAAAAAAATCAGTTTGCTCTTTTGAGAAATGGATTTCAGTGCAGAATTCTGCTGGAGCAGCATTATTAACTGATTCATTTTGAAAAACATTTTTTTTCCCACGACAGTATCTCTTTAAACACTTTTAAATACATAGGCATAGATCACATACCCCCCCCTAAGAGGGGTGGTGGTAGGTCCAAAATGCTCTTACAGAGAGAATGTTTTTGGATCAATAAACTTAATACACTGGCGCCACATGGGCTCAATGAACAACTGTCCCTTACATGCTTCCTCACACAAAGAAAATATTTTCCCAATGTATACATTAAGCTGGCCATAGACACAAAGATCCGATCGTACGAATCAACGTACGATCGGACATTCCCATCTCCCGACCCTCCACTAACCATTCAGATCAAAGTCTTTACCATTCTGATCAAATAAGAACAGATCACCCAATGTTCTGCCCCTGACAGCAATCGTACGATACTTATGTCTGACAACACTAGTGACAGTCTCCCACTGAAAATCGTACGATCGGCAATACACGCAGAGATATTATCGGCAGGCGACAGAAATTTTCTAACCTGTCCGATCGACCAAACGACCGATCTCCACCGGAAGAAAAATGTCGGGACTCTCCACACATGGTCCGAAAATCGGATCTTTGCGTCTATGGCCAGCTTAATTCTCTCTTCTAATGTGTTTATTGATACAGGTTAACTTTGATGCATTGTTGCCAGATTAGACTGATACTTTGTTATTATGATAAGGATACGCAGAGAGATAAGAGGTCGTTTTGATACTTTGTGATATGGTCACATATGCCTTGATCTGTTTTTTGTTTTACAAACCTAATATTTCCTTTATTTTCTTAACCAGAGTTGTCCCACCTCAGTGAAGTCAAAGGCTCTAAATGCACCTTGGCTATCACTCATTTTCCTTCCCAAAATTATCCTTTTTATGGACAATCGTCATTTCAGCAAGCAAATATGGGATAGACTCCAGTACTTTACACCTCCATACGGGTGGATGGCATTAGACTACACAGGTATGCTTCCCTTTCACTTATAATGGGATACAATTCTTCATCTATTTAATCTGGACTACCAGGAAACCAGCAAAACTCTTCATAGGCCTAGGGCAGTGGTCCCCACCAGTGGCTTGCAAGCAACCTGCTCACCAAACCCTTGAATTGCTCCAAATAGCCTCAAATCAGGTGCTTGTTTTTTGGAGGCAAGTTTTAATTGCATTAAAACAAATTATACTGTCAAGTAGAGCCTCTTGTAGGCTGCCACTCCACACAGGGGCCCAAAAGTCTAGAAAAAGTTATTTTCCATATGAATAATGGGATTCTGCTCAGCAGGATCTTTTATATATGCCAATACAATATTCATAATGTTTAGGCACAAAACGAATGCTGCCATGTCAGTATAAATGTTTTGTATTCACAGGACTGATTTTTTTTTTATAAGTTAACAAGTTATAAGTGAAAAAGAAAACATTTTCTAATAACAAAACCCATCATCTTTTTAGTGGTTAAGGAAGTGGTCTCGTCTCTCCCAACTTTGCTTGACCAGCAGATCCTTTACACTGCCATGAGGCCAGGAGGCCACCAGTGTATCAGCTGTGCAGTAGTGGGGAATGGAGGAATCCTGAATGGATCAGGTGTTGGCCAGGAGATTGACTCTCATGATTATGTGTTTCGGTATGTCCTAAAATATGAATTATGTATGGGTCTATTTTTAAAGCTATGGCCCTCATTTACCAAAAAGGGAACAAAGTGCAAAAGCCATAAAAATGTGTGCTCAGCAGCTGTGCAAGGAGGCGGGTATTATATGGCCCCTCGGTTTTCTCTGGAACAACCCGAGTTTGCACATTTTAAAGGATGCCAGGGGTTACAGGGGGGTAGAAGGAAGAGGGGGAAGTGGAAGTGCAACTTAGGGTAGTGGAAGTACTTTAATATCCTATTGATTGCATAAGCTGGCACAAACCGGACAAACAGAAAAGTGGTGCAATTTAAAAAATATTTATTTAAAGAAAAAGCATAGCACAAAAAACAGCCTTACACATTTTGTGCCAAAAAGGGCACTTCATCATAGCCCCCCTAGAGCCGTTAAACTATAGAGTCTATGATCAAGTGGCCTCTTTTGGCACAAAATGTGTAAGGCTGTTTTTTGTGCAATGCTTTTTCTTTAAATAAATCCTTTTTTTTTTTAATGCCACCACTTTTTTGTTGGTCCAGTTTGTCCCAGCCTATGTAATAAATGGGATAATAGTCTTCAAAATCTTTTTTGATCTGGCGGTTTCAGTCTGTGCACCTGGACCATTTATACATTTTGGTCCACCCCAAAGAGTTATTGTTGGGATCTTTGTTCGAAGTTCTTTAATACACAGATCTCATGCTCCCCTGTAGGGTTGAAATGCATCTGTTAAAAACCCAGCCAAGGCCAGTACTTCAAATTTGTAATACCTTCTTGTTCTACTCCTGGCAAATATACCCCAAATCTAGCGCCCTTTTACCTCTTTTCTCCCCAGATGGTCCATAATCCACAGCAAGTCCATCCCCTATGTCATTGATCAATCTATTTGGGTCACTAGCCCACCCATTTAATTCATCATAATGTTGCACCTTCCTATTTCCCACCCCAATGCTAAATGTTCTCATCACTTGTTCCCCCTCAGAGTGAATGGGGCAATAATCAAAGGATTTGAGAATGACGTTGGCACCCGCACTTCATTTTATGGATTTTCTGCTTTCACCATGCTTTCCTCTTTGACGAACCTAAATAAAAGAGGCTTCTCCAAACTTCCACAGCACAATGTGAGTGGGTGAAACTGGGTGAGCTGGGTGCTTTTATCCTGTTATGTAATCTGTGGGAGTCAGTTACTAACATGGGGGCACCAGTAAGATTGCCACCTCACCCCTTTAAGACCAGCCACATATTTAGATACACGCCGCAGACTGAACTGATTCATGTGCAGCCATGCAGCATGCATCTAAATGAATTGCTAATTAGTCGTGCAAGATGTAAGGATGCACCGAATCCACTATTTGGGATTCGGCCGAATCCCCGAATCCTTGGGGAAAGATTCGGCCGAGTACCAAACCGAATCCTAATTTACATATGCAAATTAGGGGCAGGAAAGGAAAAAGTGGAAAAATTATTCTTTGGTGACAAAAAGTCACGTGATTTCCCTACCCGCCCCTAATTTACATATGCAAATTAGGATTCGGATTCGGTTCAGACAGGCACAAGGATTCTGCCGAATCCGAATCCTGCTGAAAAATTCAGAAGAATCCGGAACCGAATCCTGGATTCGGTGCATCCCTAGTAAGATGTGGATTCGATATGTGGCCAGTATTAAAAGGATAAGGTGGTAGGTACCAGCACAGCAACTCCTAGCAACTACTCAGAAATCAGCAATAAATGAGAAATTACACAATATAAGTAAATGTTGTCTTATTTCTATAGCTCTTAGAGTTATAGGGGCAAATTCACTATGTGCCGTCAATTCGCTAGCGTTGGGCATTTTCGTTACTTCGCAAATTCACTAACAGACGCTGGCATAACTTCGCTAGTGTAACTTCGCACCCTTACGCCTGGCGAATTTTCGCAACGGACGTAACTACGCAAATTCACTAACGCGCACATTGTTCTGAACGCTACCTTTTACGCTAGACTTCCTTCGCCACCTCAGACCAGGTGAAGCGCAATAGAGTATATAGGGATTTCTTCCAAAAAAGTAAAAAAAATTTCTAAGTCCCAAAAAACGCTGGCGTTTTTTCTATATTATGGGTGATAGGCTGAAAAAGATCGAAATTTTTACATTTCCTAACTCATGGAAACTTAACTATACAGTGGGCACATGTGTAGGGCAAAATAAAAATTTTATTTGATGTTTTGAAGGTTTCCCAAGCATTTGTAGTGCTGCTACATATTCCTCCATTGAAATTTGAATTTGGCATGCAAATAAACCATCGCTAGCGTAACTTCGATTCGCTTAGCGAAACAACGCTAGCGCAACTTCGCAACCTTTCGCTACCGCTGAGCGCAACTTCGGATTTTAGTGAATTTGCGGAGCGCTGGCGAAACTAAGCCTGGCGAAGTGCGGCGAAGTTACGCCTGGCGCAACTACGAATCTTAGTGAATGTCCCACATAATGCCATTAATGCAGACACAGAAAATACTGTTAGTGGTGCCATTTTGGTTGAGGCACTCGATCAAGGAAATGGAAATGACACCTTCCTGAGTGAAGCAGTCTAAAGTGGAACTCACAGTGTCATATAAACCCAAATAATACAGCTTTCACTTTTCTATAATCCACCTATGATAAAAAGGTCAAGGTGCAAAACAAGGCTGCAAATGTGATATATTCAGTTTATATTCTGGAAACTGATGCTCTACTGGGGAGTAAGGCAGTGCAGTCAAGCATACAGGTGCAATGTGACTCTTTGGGCCAGTTCACATTTACTCTAAGGGGCATATATAAGTCTGAAATTGCCACCTCTCTCCATTCATTTCTATGGCATTTTCAAAGGAGTATTTATCAAAGGACGAACTTTCACCCATTGATAAATACTCTTTTAAAATCCCATAGATATCAATGGAGAGAGGTGGTATTTTCACTGTGGCGACTCTTTGATAAATATACCCCAAAGAGAGGGATGGTGAGTTGCTGGGCATCTAATCAGAATAATATAAATAATTAAGACCAATAAGGCTGTGTCCCATGCTTTGCCCAGTGATGCCCAGTTCTATCCAAACAAGCCCCTTTTCCATTAGTAATCCTGGACTAATCCTAAATTGGAACCATTTGGAGGTATGAGTATTATAGGTATTTTCAGTTTTCCTAGATAAGAAAGTAGACATCCGGAATTCCCCAGGGAATTTCCCAGTAACTTATTGTGCTTAATTCTGCCACCTGTATAAGGTCACAGCTATGAAAGATGTGGAGTACGGGCCCCACCTTTAAAGCGGGTAATTACATAAATTAGGAATATGCAAACTGTTGGTGACCTCTGGCTGTTAAACTATAAATTCTAAAATCCTCCAAACAGTTGTCAGGCTGGACATCCCTAATGGACATATTGACAAAAACTGATCATCATTTGGCAATATATGTCCTTTTTAACTTTGTTTGCATGTTGTCACCCCCAGGGGCTACTGATACTGGGGGCTGAGGTCAAATGCAATTTCTACTCTAACACACCTATGTGATTGAGCATCTTATGCTAACAGCTGTCTGTGTTATTGGTTAGAAACCGAAAACTGCATGATTGGTCCACTACTGCTAACAGTTGCCGGTGTGACTTATAAACCAATGCTAAGGGGTCGTACAGACGAGCGTTTTTACCTGCGCTCCCCTACGTTCCAGTTTCCAGGAGTAGACGCACTGAATTCTTTTCAATGTGGCTGTACTCACACAGATGCATGTAAGTGCCGAACGCAGGTAAAATGCAACCTGCATTCGGCGCGTACATGCGTCTGTGTGAGTACAGCCACATTGAAAAGAATTCAGTGCGTCTACTCCCCTGCGGCTGAACGCATGAAACCGGAATGAAGGGGAGCACAGGTAAAAACGCTTGTCTGTAAGAGCCCGTTTTTCGGCGTTCAGCCGCAGGGGAGCGCAGGAATAGACGCATTTCATTATTTCAAATGGGGCTGTACTCACTCAGGCGCGTGTAGGCACCGAATGCAGGTTGAGACGCAACATGCTGCATTTTTCCTGCGTTTGGCGCCTACACGCGCCTGAGTGAGTACAGCCCCATTTGAAATAAGGAAATGTGTCTATTCCTGCCCCCCCCCTGCGGCTGAACGCCGAAAAATGGAACGCAGGGGAGCGCAGGTAAAAACGCGCGTGAGTAAGAGCCCAAAGACTGGTCCACCAGTTTTAGCAGGTGCATCACCTGCTTGGTTAGGAAATGCTAACAGGTGCCTGTGCAATTGGTTGCCTAATGCTTATAGATGCCCCTATAATGCTAACAAATGCCTATATGTTTTCCAGGAGACAAGATACATCTTATTTGCTGAGGCACGTAGAGATTATGCATGGTTAGATGCTCTGCAAAAGAATAAAACGATCAACGACGGAATCCTGGAGTCTTACAGGTAAATGTCTTATTAAATGGAAGTTTGGAAACCAGCGCCCAAGCAGGTTAGAAGAATTAGCGACACCCTTCCCTCTGCACTGCACAATCTGGATATCTGCACTTCTATAATACTTATATTATGCTTGTTAAATTGTTCAGTTTGATTTTGTGCTGAAAGGGAGAAGGCAGAGTAAGTTTTTTTTTTTTTAGTTTTATGGCTTCTGTACTGATTAGTTAGCAGCAGCTCTCTGCTTCTAAAAGTGGAACTGCAGCCAAAACCGTTTTTTGGAAAATTTAATAAAACAATTGAATTCTAAGCAGCTTTCCATATACATTCATCATTCAAATGTTCAGTGGTTTTAAAAATAATTTTAAATGCAGTTGCTATAAAAGTAGTGTCTGTCCGGTTGGTTATATTCTCTGCCTTACACATCTGACTCCTGAAACAAAGTAGCCAAAGCAGCTGGTTAAATGTAATATGAGAAAGTTGATTAGCATTACATTTTATTTTATTATGCAAAAAATATGTATATTAAAACCCTCTTGCAATTAGAAGAAACCTGGAAAGTAAGTCTGGGGAAACATAAGGAATAGCTGTAATCATTTATTGTAACAGCTCATGGTTAATTGCTTTTTAATAGCAGAGAACTCATATTGAGGTTCTCAAGTTCAACATTTTCCCAAACCACACAAATAGGGTCACCTAGTTGTCAAAGCTCTAGGTGGTGGTTTTTGGGAATTCCCATGGCCAACTCCCATTATGCCCAGACCACACCAAAACTATTTTTTCAACTTAACGTTGTCAGGGCAGTAAATTCAAACTGATTTCATAGGTTTGGCTTTAGCAAATGTGAATCTGTCGTATGACGTAATTGTGCATGCAGGAGATATTCCAATATTACACAAGAATCATGAATATCCTGTACGTTGTATCCTTATTAATGGAGCTTAGTGATGTCATTAGTTGTAATCGGTGCTTACATCATGTCATCTCTGTCACATGACTCACTGAAACGTGTAAAAAATGTATGACCTGTTGTAAAATATGAGGATGTTGGAAGCCACTGACCTGTGCATTCGGCCTACGGCTTTGTGCTAAGCTAATATATGGTTACAGGACTCCTGGGTGACTTCTAATATACTTATATTATAAAGTTGAGGGGACATTTCTATCCTCCCTTTTTTATTTTTGGATGTTTCTTTATCCACCATCAGGCAATACCCCCGCAGTGATTTTGGAGATTCCTTCGACCCAAAGAAGCTATTGGTTGCTCATCCGGACTTTATGAGATATCTGAAAAACAGGTCAGAGGCTGAATAGACCCTGAATAGTCGTAGCAGGAAAACACTCGCACAACCTTATAGTATGATGCTTGGTGCTCAGTGATGGAGGGTACTGCAACCTCTCAATACATATGTAGAAGAAGCACACTGGCGCACAAGGCTTAAAGATGCAGAGTAAACCCTTGCAAGCTTTTAATGAGGAAGTGCAAAGTTTCAGGGCTCTGCCCCTTTGTCAAGCATAATGGATCATTGGTGCAACGTACATTTAAAGGGGGAACAACTGAGGTGAAATAAGGTTCCCTGAATAGACCAAGTCAGTGGCATAACCATAGAGGAAGCAGATCCTGCGGTTTGCGGGGTGGGGACCCCAAAGAACAGGGAGGCCAAGACTGTCAGGTCTGTTTCCTCTACAGTTATGTGAAGGGGGATGCAATAGGATAAGTACCCCCAGATATAAATGTGCACTTTATGTTTTACAGGTTTGCACGAGGAAATACCCTAAAAACGAAATATTGGATGATCTATAGGCCAAGTACGGGTGCACTGCTACTGCTGACTGCTCTCCATCTGTGTGACACGGTATGGAGGGATGAATTTAATGTATTTTAATTAGAATGGACCTTTAAAAAAAATTGTTCAGTATAAAAATAAAAACTAGGTAAATAGGATGTGCAAAATAAAATGTTTCCAATATAGTTAGCCAAAAATATAATGTATAAAGGCTGGAGTGACTAGATGTGTAACATAATAGCCAGAACACTAATTCCTGCTTTTCAGCTCTCTTGGTTTCCACTGATTGGTTACCAGGCAGCAGGGCCACCATCAGGGGGGCACAGGGGGTACAAGTGTACTGGGCCCAGGCCTGAAGGGGGGCCCAGCTGTGCTGCACTTTTCGAAATAGCCAGGCCCCCTTGACAGCGCCGAAGCCGTGCCACCGCTCCCAAAGTCCCAAAGCCGCAAAAAGACCCAAGCCGAAGTCGAAGAGAAAAGACACAAAGTAACGAAAGGAGTCGAAGTTGAATTCCTGAAGCCACGAAATCAGTTCTACTGAACACCAATGTGTGTTTTTTTTAGACCCCTTCCCACCAATGTATTCTTTTAATGCTCTATAGGCCCCTGTCACCAATGTTTTTTAAAGAAAATATTCTCTGAGGCCCCAATTTTTTTTTAACTTGTAAGGGGGGCCTTGGCACCAATGTTTTTTTTTCTAACTTATAGGAGGCCCTGGTCACCGATTACTTTTTTAACCTATAAGGGGGGCCCTGACCACCAATTTTTTAAAAAACTTTTATAGGAAGCCCCGGGCCCTGACCATCAATAGCTTTTTATAACTTGTGTGTGGGAGGGGAGGGTTACCGTTTTTAGTGCTGATGTCTGTGTAGTCTTTTAACTGTGGTGTGGAGTGGGCAGAATCTGGGGTGGGACTTGGGCGGCCAGGGTGGGCAGGGCCCAGGGGGCCCCAAAAATTTTGTTGTAAGGGGACCAGTGACTTCTAATGGCAGCCCTGCCAGGCACTAACCAATCAGTGACTTGAGGGGGGGCCACATGGGTCATATCTGTTGCTTTTGAATCTGAGCTGAATGCTGGGGATCAATTGCAAACTCACTGAACAGTTACGTCCCATGTGGCTCCCCTTCAAGTCGCTGACTAGCTCAGAGTTAGAGAGCTGGAAAGCAGAAAGTTGTGTTATGTTAGACATCCACTCACTCCATCCTTTATAGATTAGATTTTTGGCTAACTAACTATATTAGAATTTTTATTTTTATTTTGCACAGCCTATTTATTTACCCAGTTTTTATTTTTACACTCAATTGTTCCTTTAATTGGTGAATGCATTGATGTAGGTCATAACATGTAATATTTTGTGATCACATAGGTCAGAATTAATTTACTGCAGTATAGATGAAATGACAAGCATTTCAGGGAAACCCTACCTCCCATATAGGAAAACTATAACCCCAGAACAATGTAGGTCTCCATAAAAATGAATTGAATAAACAGTTCATATGTAAAAACCTGCTTCATGTAAATACACCATTTTGATAATATACTTTTTTAGTAATATGTGCCTTTGGGTAATCATAAATAGAAAATTACCATTTTAAAAAATAAGGGCCGCTCCCTGGGATCACAGGATTCACTGTGCACACAAACAAACCAAACATGCTAGGTCACACGAGCCAATTAGCAGACAGAGTTCTGTCTTTTGCTTCCACACTTCTTCCTGTTACAGTTAGAGCTGCAGTATTTCTGGTCAGGTGATCTCTGATGCAGCACACAGACCATCACAAAAAGGTGGTTCAAGGCAAGCAATGTGAAAGGGCAATATTTACTTAAACATATATTCCAGTTTGATAAGATTCTTTAATATGCCACTTAATTTGATATAAACTGTTGCTTAAGTATTAATTTTGAGGTTTAGTTTTCCTTTAATGTCTGTGCATTAGTGCACACGTACCACCAAGTGATATAGACCAATCCCAGCACCCCTCCAAGTAGTGAGCACTGAAATCACATATCCTAAGAATTTCATCTATAGGTGTGTTCTGGAAATGGCCTTCAGCCTTGTAACCCGCAACCGAAATAAAAATTAGCTAGAATAAAATCCAAGTATGAAAACAATAAGCTATTACTGCAACAGATGCGGCAAGCTAATTCCAAAGTTACTACACAAGCATGTAATACTCACTGGGGCTTATTTATAAACACTAGTCAAATCTGCCCATGGGCAGTAAGTAACCCATGGTAACCAATCAAATGTTTGCTCTCATTGTTCAACCTGCAGCTACCTGCAAAAAGCCAGTCACTGATTGGTTGCTGTGGGTTACTGTCTTCGCTTTATAAATGAGCCCCGAGAACGGAGCCACCAATCCAGTCGGACCCGAAACTTACATCTGTATTTACCAGTATATCTATAGATACCAGTTAAATTCTCTTCTCCCATTACAGCCATTTTGGGTTTATTTTTATGTTTAAATGGTTTTCTAGTAGACTTAAGGTATGAAGATCCAAATTAAATGATTATTTCCAGCTGGGTCTAAAAACCTGGGTCCTGTTGCAACCTACCTTAACTTTTGACCATAAATTATTTGAAGCATTGTACGAATACTGTAACTAGCAAGCTGTCCAGACTCACTTTCTGTCGGGTCATTACAATTTTGCAGGCTGCATACATCGGTTTGCAATCCTTCTAACAAATGGCTATAACTGCTGGATGTTATATATATATATATATATATATATATATATATATATATATATATATATATATATATATATATATATATATATATATATATATATATATATATTATTGGAGGCAACACAATACTTTTGGGTTTATCTCATGTTTAAGTTAAGTATATATAAAGGTACTCCTCTTGTCAAATAAATATACATCTTGGTAGCTCAGTGAAACTGTCCCTTCTCCTTTCATGCGCCCCTCATTTTCTCTTAAAGGTCAGCGCTTATGGTTTTATGACGGAAGATTACCTGGACTATTCTGATCATTATTATGACCTAAAAAAAACACCCATCAAGTTTTACGCTAACCACGACTTCCGCCTAGAGAAAGACTTGTGGAATCGCCTGCACAAGCTGAATATTATAAAACTCTACCAGCGGACATAGATAGAAAATATTGTGTGGAACTGTATGGAATGACTCCTTGGGGGGAAGGTCATGGGGGAGCTGCCATCAAATTAGAGCGTTGGAAACATCTCGAGTAGTTATGGAACCTTGAGAAAGGGAGATGAAGTGACTATTCAGAGGTGAAGGATGAAGTACATTTTTGTTATTGTTGATTTTGTGGCCAAAATTTGGTTAAAAGTTAACGTAATCCCCCCTCCCCTTCCCATTTTGTGCTATTTTGTTAATTCTTACACTAAAAAAGAAAATAATTGCTGTTTGCAGAATCAGGGGCTGGCAGGACCGGTTAATAATCCAGTGAGTCCCACTGACCCAGACCAGCACCCTTCTGCCACCCATGCTTTTGCCCTCCTCTGGCCGTGATCAAGAGAACAGGTTTGTGCAGGGGACCCAGAAGGGGTTGTGACTTGGGTTGGGGGGCTCAGAGGGGGGTTGTGGCTAGGGTGGGAAGCCCCAATGTGCCTCAGACCCTCCAGTCCAATGCTGTGCAGAAAAGAAACTGATCAAATATCAGGCCAACATTAAGCCCAAGCTGCAGCTTAGGGTATGGGGGGGGGTGTTTAAACATTACCACCCTTGGATAAGGGGTGGCAACCTGGCCGGTACTTTACTTTTAATAGGGAAAAAAGATAAATATACAGGAAGGCTGGTATTTTTTTTCCAGAAAAGTTGGCAACCCTACCCTTGGCACAAATCCTTATGTTACTTATTCTTCTGCTATTATAATGCCCTTATTGTCTTTCACTAAACTCAGTCCCCCCCCCACCCACACCCCTACCCCTATAAACAGGATAATCTTTTTTTTTAAATAAATTGATAGGCAGAATATATTTTCAAGTCCTATTTATTGTGCTAATTTTTAAAGCTGTATTTAGTTGTATACTTCCCCCTTTTAAAGATGGATTGCTTCAATGCATCTTTTTCATCCCCCTTATCCCATTCTCCATGCAGGACAAGCTAGTCTTGAAGTTGCTAAGTGACCTTCCAAAGAACAGCATTCAGTTTAGTTGGAAAGGAATGTCCTAACCCTTGGCCCTGCTGGGGAAGAGGATTAACAGAGAATTTCTCTTTTTCATCCACAATTATTTGCCCCCTCTACTCCTTTTATTCACTCCTTCCCTCTCTCCTCCTTTTTGCAATATTCTTCAGCAACTTTCATTTTTTCCACTTATACACTCCCTTGCAAGAGGTTCTGATTAAAACAGCTTTCTGAAATATAAGGTAACAGAAAAGAAAGTTGCCTGTTGCATGAGAATATAAAGTCAAAGAAGGCAATTGCCTTGGGCTTCAGTATCAGAGAGAGGCCCAATGAGGGGGGAAGTGTAGATAAATTACTAAAGATGTTATAAAGCTCATTTAACCAAGTGCAATTGCACCTGCCCAGTCTGTTCTGATGAATCACAAACAAATGCACCCTGAATATGACAGTAATTCTAGGTCCCCACTGAATGCTGCATTAAAGGGATTGTTCACCTTTGAGATAATGTTTAATATGATGTAGAGAGTGATATTTGTAATTGGTTTTCATTTTTTATTATTTAAGGTTTTTGAGTTATTTAGCTTTTTATTCAGCAGCTCTTAAATTTGCATTTTAAGCAATCTGGTAACTAGTGTCCAAATTACCCTAGCAACCATGCATTGATTTGAATAAGAGACTGGAATATGAATAGGAAAGTCCTGAATAGAAAGACAAGTAATAAACATTAGCAATAATAATAAATGTGTAGCATTACAGAGTGTTTGCTTTATAGAAGGGGTCAGCGACTCCCATTTGAAAGCTGCAAAGAGTCAGAAGAAAAAGGCCAATAACTATAAAACTATAAAAAAAAAATAATGAAAACCAAATGAAAAGTGGCTTAGAATTGGCCATTCTATAACATACTAAAAATTACCTTAAAGGTGAACCAACCCTTTAATAGGTGCAGAACACACTTGCACCCAGTGAATCAAGTGCAAAGGTCAGTGACAGAAAAGGCTCTATCCCCATTGTGAGCTCACCCAAAATCATTTGACACAATGATGGTGGGAGGAAATTCCCACATGCCCTTAAATAACCTGGAATTATTGGAAATGTGTTTTTTTTTAAATCAGCATTGTGAGTTAAACGTGGCTAATTGTGTTAGAAATTGCACCTTGCACTCTGCAATTGTGTTTGTGAATGAGCCCTTTTATTAAATAATGTTTGTTAGACAATTCTAGTATGTGGTCCGGCCTTGAGCAGATATTGCAGGAAGGTTGGAAAGTTCCATGGGCTGTGGGTGTAGTCCTTTCACATGGGGCCTCTGTCATTCGAACATTGGCCTATAGTCAACCAGACACCTGAGGCTAAAACCCCTCCAACCATACCCACCAATCAGATCTATGCACTAATTTTCTTAGAGGAGGCATTTTGTGTGAAAAACAAGGATTGTGCTGAAAAAAGTCTGCAACCGCCTCTAATCCCTCCCATCTGTTCCACTTCCTGCTGCCTCCTTTCCCAGGCTGTGCTGTGCCGGCAGCACTCAGCACACTGCACTGTAGAAAAGGAACCAATCAGCAGCCAGGCTGACCTGATAGGGAGCTTAAGCTTGTCTTTGCTTGTTTGACCGCAGGGCGGTGATTCGCTGTTCCCCTACTAATGTGCTTCTCGCCACATTTTAAAACACGGACAGGGACTGTAGCAGATCTATAGGGCGCTCCAATAATGGGCCATTTTTGATGATAATATTAAACTTTAGCCCCAAGTAAAACTAGTACCATATATTATTCATGATTGCCAACAAAATTGGGGTTTTTGTTTTTTTACATATCCTATATACTGTATCTCCTTTAAGCTGGTCATACATGTACCATCAATATTGCGTGAAATGAAGTACAAAGTACAATTATTGGTACAGGTATAGGATCCCTTATCCAGAAACCCGATATCCAGAAAGCTCCAAATTACGGAATGACTGTCTCCCATAGACTCCATTTTATCCAAATAATACAAATGTTTAAAAATGATTTGCTTTTTCTCTGTAATAATAAAACAGTACCTTGTACTTGATCCTAACTAACATATAATTAATCCTTAGTGGAAGCAAAACCAGCCTATTGGGTTTATTTAATGTCTAAATGAATTTCTAGTAGACTTAAGGCAGGAAGACCCAAATTACGGAAAGATCCGTTATCCGGAAAACCCCAGGTCCCGAGCATTCTGGATAACAGGTCCCATACCTGTACATGCATGGTGGCACAATGATATCAATGCATTGCAGTTATCAATCCGTTCAAGGATAGGGCAAATTTAAAACATATTTCTCATGTCAAAAAACTATTTTTTTGTACTCTCCTATGAAAAATGATGGTTTTTGCCTGATGTGGAGGAGAGAATAGATTTTGTCAAAAATTTCTATTTAAAATTATGTTGGAATTCTTTGTAAGCATGATTGAAAAAGACTGTAATTTTATATACATATGTAACCAAAATAGGTTTCTATTTTCTTTTGCTGTTCATTAATAAAAAAACAGATATATAAACTGGTATAATTTGAATTATTTGTGTATGTGCAAATATAACAAATCCTTGTGATACAAAATTCTCAAGCTAACGTTGGTCACCACTACCTTGGCCTTAAGGGCAGAGCCACCTGTTTGGCTGTGAAAGCAGTTCTTTGTTAGACATCTCCATGTTCTCCATCTGGAAACTCCTTTTGTACATCTTAAAGGAACAGTGACATCAGAAAATTAAAGTGTTTTAAAGGAATGAAAATATAATGTACTGTTCCCTGCACTGGTAAAACTGGTAGTGTTCCCTTCAGATTCATTACTATAGTTTATATAGACAAGCTGCTGTGTAGTCATGGGGGCAGCCATTCAAGCACAGGATACACAGTAGATAACAGATAAGTTCTGAGGAATCCTACTGTATTCTACAGAGCTTGTGCCTTTTCTCCTTTTTTCTGCTTTTAATTGCTGCCCCCATGGCTACACTGTAGCTTGTTTGCATAAGCTATTGTAGAGTTTCTTAAGCAAATACACCAGTTTTACCAGTAAAGAGCAACAATTCATTATATTGTCATTCCTTTAAAACACACATTTTTTTGGTGTTACCGTTCCCATGTAAAAGTCTTTATAAACCCTGTAAATTTTTTTGTGCAGAGTTCTGGCTTTTGGGAGTTCAGAATCTACAAAACTTGTAGCAAATAAACTTTGTTTTTACTTTTACATTGGCATCTCAGCTGCAAAGTAGGGACATTCCTATGTAAAATTTAGTGACATTTTGTGTCACACCCTAATTTGTCATTCCTTTGTGATCCACACTAACCCCACTGTAAATGGATACTGTGCAGATTGTGCTTTTCCTTACCCACATATCACTTGTTCTGTTACTTTGGGCTCCATCCCTGTTCCCTCTGGCCGGGTCCTGCGTCTAAAGCTGGCCACAGACGCAAAGATCAGATCATACGAATCAACGTACAATCGGAACTTTCCCATCTCCTGACCTGCCACTAACCATAAAGATCATATTCTTACCATTCAGAAGTAGTAAAAGAACAGATCAGCCGATGTTCTGCCCCTGACAGCAATCGTACGATAGTTATGTCTGACCAAAGCTAGTGACAGTCTCCCTCTGAAAATCGTACGATCGGCAATACATGCAGAGATATTACCCACAGCCGACTTTTCTAACCTGTCCGATCAACCAAACTGGGCCCACTGGACGAAAAATATCGGGACTCTCCACACATGGTCCGAATATCGTATGAATCCTCGTTTCTTACGATTGGATCTTTGGGTCTACGGGCAGCTTTACTCTGACCAAAGGTGGCCATACATTGAAAGATCCGTTTGTTGAGGTTGCCAAACAAAACAATGTTTTCCCAATATGCCCACCGTCAGGTGGGCAATATTGGGTTGATCCGATCACAATTGATATTATGCAGGTCGTTGGATCGACAAACTTGCCTGATTGACATCCCGATCATCTAGACATCCAGACATAAACTGCCAACACTGTCTGTCGGCAACTTGTATCAGTCCATGTATGGTTGCCTTTAAACAGACTACTTTTTGTTTAGATATGTAGCAGGCTTCAAAATGAACTGCTAATTAGTCATGAAACTTCAGTGTATACAATAAAGGAGTCAAAGTTCCAAGAGCCACCTCATAGCGGCGCTGTTGGCTCAGCTCAAACTAGTCAGTGGCTGGCTCAGGACATGGTTCATAGAGCTTTACTAAAAATAAATGTGAACAAGGGGCGAGTGCAAGATGGAATACACCCTCAGGTACTAAGTGAGCTTAGTTCAGTTTTAGACCGACCTTTATTTCTGATTTTCTCGCGTTTTTATCTGGTATGGCATACATGGATTGGAGGAAAGTCAATGTAATTCATATATTTAAAAAGGGATTACAATCTCAGCCTGGTAATTATCCACCAGTAAATTTGACATCCGTGTTGGGCAAATTATTTGAAGGCTTGTTAAGGGATCACATTCAACCTAATTTACTAAGTTACTACGTAACTTGAGGGTATAGGTTGACTGAGAGCCCAACATTTTTTTTGTACTGTCTTGTTCTCTTAGTAGGGTTGCACCGAATCCAGGATTCGGTTCAGGATTCTGCCTTTTTCAGAAGGATTCTGATTCAGAGGGGCAGTTGCATATTCTGCACCAGTAGCGTTCCTAGAGGGGGGCGGGCCCTGGTGCGTGACTTGCAGCCGGGCCCCGCCCCCCTCCGTACGGCCGATTTTGCTGGGGATTTCAGTGGCTTGCGGCGCAGTCGGGGGGCCCTGAGGGGGTACGCGCCCTGGCCCGCTCGCACCTCCTGCTCCCCCGGTAGTTCCGCCACTGTTCTGCACCCAGCCCAGTACCAAACATAAATACCTTACTGTTCAGCAGTCAGGCCCAGATTTGTGGAAAGGCCACAAAGACCTGGCCCTAGGGTGGCAGAATTTTAGGGGGGCGGCATGCCGCCCAACCACACCTGCATTGATTCGGAAGCACTGGGGATTTACAGGAGATACAATAGTTTTTAAAATTTCCTGCACACCAATCCCCAGTACTCAGGACCCAATGCTGAAAATTTGCGCATGTACACAAAGGAAAGGGAGGGGATGGGGGTGATGAACGGCAGCGGGCCTAGGGGCGCCTGCTATGTAAATCCGGCCCTGTCAGCAGTGGTGGCAGATAGGGATGTAGCGAACTGTTCGCCGGTGAACTAGTTCGCGCGAACTTCGACTGTTCGCGTCCGCCGAATGTTCGCGAACGTCGCGCGTCGTTCGCCAATAGGCGTTCGCGTCAAAAATCGTTCGACCATTCGACCATTCGATTCCTTCGATCGCTAAAATCGAAGGATTTTCGTTCGAATCGAACGATCGAAGCCATTGGATTGAATGAAATCATTCGATCGAATGGCTTCGATCGTTCGATTCGAACGAAAATCGTTCGATCGAACGATTAAAATCCTTCGATCGTTCGAATCGAACGATTTTCGGATGTTCGAAGTTCGCGAACAGTTCGCGAACTGTTCGCATTTTTTGCCGGTGTTCGCGAACGGCGTTCGCGAACACATAAACGGCAGTTCGCTACATCCCTAGTGGCAGATGGGGAGAGACAAGCAGGCATCCTCCCTCCTTCCCCTACCCATACCCAAACTTGCATGTAATTCGGAAGCGCAAGTTAGGGAGCAGCATCGGACGCATGCAGTTAGGTCAGGGTCAGCCTATACCCGCTGAAGCTGGTGCAAGTTGATAAGCACAGCCAGACTCAGGCCATTAGCAATAAGTGATACACTCTTATGTCAAGGACTAGGTTAATGACCCCACTTATAATGTAAGACTATGGTGAAGTTTAAAACGCCACATGTTGTTCACCTCCATACCCCTGTTAATATGCTCTCTTTCCAAATTGGTCACACCAGCAGACCAGGTTCAATCCATAAGCAATAAAGTAAGAAGGAGCACTCCAAACGCAGGCTCTGCTGCAACAAACTTTTATTCTCATAAAAGAGCCAGCGTTTGGAGTGTCCCTTCCTACTTCATTGACTATGGTGAAGTGTTTTTTTTGGGAGCATAAGAAGTTACAGCAATAATAGTATATAGCAGGAACATCAACTTCTCACCCCAGAAAAACTGCTATATAGTTCATTCTTTCCCCCAGTGTAAATAAAAGAAAGTTGTTTTCTTCTTATGAAGGAATTGGCAGCTTTGCACTACAGACGAGAACCACTGACCCAGGAGAAAAGAACACAATTCCAAGGTGGCTGTTTAAACAATGGCAAACCATTTTTAGTCTGTTTGCTAGCCGCCTGTGATGCGAGCTTCAGGAGAACATGAGGCGTAACCACTGTACTTTAGCACATTCCACCATCGTTTCAACACCGGATATTTATTCCTGTTCCAGAATATTTTCTTGCACATAGAGGTCATAGGATAAACTCATGCAAACCCAACGACCAGTACTGTCCATCATCACAATGTATTGGAAGTCATATGAGCAAAATCAAAGGAACAGCTTTGATCCTGAGTATAGTGACAATCTCTGCCATAAAGCAAAGAAGGACTGCTGGGTTTTTTTGCCAGCAGAGTAGTAAAGACACATTTAAAACAACACTATACTACAAAACCAGAGCATGCTTAGCAAGTGGTGCTTTTGCCATGATGCAGAGTGATTTTATATATATATATCTATATATATATCTATATATATCTATCTATATATATATATATATATATATATATATATATATATATATATATATATATATATATATATATATATATATATATAAACAGGAATAGACACAGGAAAAAAGTTAAATGATGGTGCTTTGTGCAGTTCGATTCAGTTCTTTTCTATTTGTCTCATGCAACTGCTTGTATAGATGATTTATATGATTTACCATTGCCAGGTCATCAGCTTGTCCCAAATATTGAGATACTGTATTCTAGGTCACTGAAACAACTGTAGATTCACCAAAGCAGCACTGTTGTCTCATTGTGTGATTGTTTGTCTGCATGGGGGCCTGGCCACGTTTTAAAAGTTACGCAAATTGTGTACATTATGTATAGGACTCATACATACGAGCACTTAGGGCGCATACACGCGAGCGTTCCTTTGTGCGTTTCCTGCAGTCAGTTTTAAAGCATTCGGCTGCTAGGGAGTGCAGCAAGAAAAGCAATCAAATCTTCTGAATTGGCCTGTATTCACACGGACGCATGTAAGCGCCGAACGCAGGTGGAAAGCAAAATGCTGCATTTGGCGCTTACAAGAGCCTTTGTAAGTACTGGCCCTTTAAATTAATAAGCTGTGTTCCATCCTGCACTAGTGGAGCGCAGGTGTAAGCGCTCATATGTACGAGCCATAAAGTTACATCAAAATGTACTAATTTTACATAACTTCCACAAAAACTCCCTGGAAACTTAAATAACATGCGTCTAATGCAAAAGACAATGCAGAAAAGCATAACAAGGTTAAACGCCATTGACCACCAATTAATTAAAAAACGTCAAATCAAAGTAATTTCACGGGCCCCAAATGCCCTGACTAATTAGCATATTCATTAATTAAAGGGTTTACTTATTATAAAGTAACATTATCTGTTTATAGTGGGATGTATTTATGAGAATTATTTGAGAATCTCCTACATGAATTTTTCAGCAGTAGAAAGACTAGCTATTGGGCTCCACATCAACATCTTTGGGTCCCTAAACATATGCAATTTATGTAATTTATGGAAAAACTTACATTACATTTGTAGAAACTGATGTGACTTGTGCATCAAACAACAACAGGCAGATCAGCGTGACAAGGATATGAAGGTGCAGAGAGTTTAAACTTAGGGCAAAATGAACTGACAATAATTAATGGAACTCTTTAAATGCTTATGTAACGCTAATCTGGCTATCCAGACCACAGATAGTTAATGTCCAGCTAAATGGTAATGAGCATGGGTTACATTGGACTCACACATTAGGATCCAGGGCCTTCACTAAGTTGAAACTGTCCCTTTAAGGTGTAGTGCATCTACAACACACAGGCTACTGTACATAAAAATATATTGATTGGACGCCAGGAGGTTCTTGATGCAAACAAAGTTGATAGTTTATTGTACAAATCAACAATGCAAGTGACCACAGGTTTACTCACGCAGGAGATGATGCAGGTGTAGCATATCACAGAGGAGGGAGGATGGCAGAGGATGATACAGCAAAATGAAGACTGTTACTCCCATAAGGCATGGTAGTCAAGTGTACATCAATTCCCAGAAGACAGATATACCTTTGTGGGGATCGGGATCACCAGTGGAGTAGTTAGGGAGACAAAGTCTAAAGTTTAACACCCTATGCACTGAGTCCCTGCACTAAAGGCAAACAAAGAAGCCTTTGGGAAGCTAGACCCTGCTACTATCCTTAATGGAGCACACAGCTGCTCATGCTATATAAAGCTGACTATCTCACTCTCCTACAGTGTCAGACTGGGACACCAGGGGCCCATCAAAAAACCTTTGACCAGGGGCCCATCAATTAATCTTAGACCAGGGGTGCACTCTTAGTACTATTTTTCTTCCTCTCCTCACTCAATCGTTATTCTCCTAGTCTCTTTTCTTTACATATTATACTCTATTTTTCCATCTATTTAGCCTTTGTCCTCATAGAAATAGGGAATATCCATGAAATAGTTGTTTAGCAGCAGGGTCGGACTGGGGGGCCCGGGGCCCACCGGGACTCCAGTCCAGGGCCCCCCTACAGGCCCCCGTCCCCCTGCTGCAACGCACCGTGCGGCGCCCTTCAGTGTGTATGCGCACACGGTGGCACCCTCTGTGTGCATGCGCGCACGGCGCTGCGTCTGCACGCATGCGCACACTGCGCATCGACGAAGATTTTTTTTTTTCCTCAAAAAACAAGATATCGGTCGAGGGGGCCTGGCCCGGCGGGGGCCCACGAGGGTCGGGGCCCACCGGGTTTTTTCCCGGTGTCCCGCCGGGCCAGTCCGACACTGTTTAGCAGCATGAGGGCTCACTGAAACCTTGGGCCACCGGGACTTTTCCTGGTATCCCAGTGGGCCAGTCCGACACTGCTCTCCTAGAGATTCTATTAAAGATCTTCCCTATGATAGCTAACCTCGTTCACGGGGTTTCCTGGTCCCTGACCTATTCACCAAAGGTACAGGTCCCTTTGGGGCGATGGCTTTACTGGGGCCTTGGTGATCTCAGGCTCAATGGGAAACACCTAGCTGGAAGGACACCAGGAGCCAAAGAGGAAGAGGCCACTCCTTTCCAACATTATAGAGAAGTGTGGCAGGAAGTGGTCATTACACCTTTGGCCAATAACTAGTGGTGGACAAAAAGGAATGTTACAGGGTTTATGCCCAATAACAAAATATATAAGAAAGGTAGGGAATTAACTCTATAGGGGCATAGTAATCCTATATTTTATATTTATATTTTATATTGCACACATAAGGGACATGGCCACAACTTTTGATACTGAGTGCTTGTGTCCATGTATAAATACAAGTAATTTTATATGGAGAGGGGCATATAAATAACTTGTATAGGGCCCCAAAGTTGCTGATGATGGACTTGGCTGCAAGATATGGTTCAATGGCAGCTGAACGTTATAGATTAATGGCAGCATGAATGATCTACTTTTGGCATTTTTTAGCTTTAACGTTCTGGTTTTTGGCCCAGATTTATATGGAGCAATGCTGTAATACTTTCCTAGCAGGCCCTTACCTTAGTAAGAGTTATACAGAATAAAACTTGTCTGCTATAACAATTTACTAGTTGAACTATGTAACTGAGAAATGTATATTTCCAATATACATTCATTTAAAAATGTAATAAATGTAATTACTACTAAAAGCAGCATTTTCCTGTGCTATTTTTCCACTTCTATTTCTTTTTCTGGAAACAATGAAGCAGAAGTCAGCTTTGCAAACTTCTTCCCAGGTCTGGCCTCTCAAAATTCAGAACTAGCAGTGCAGAGAAACGAAACGGACAGATAGGTGCTGCTTTTTACAAACATCTTGGAAATCATTGTAAATCATTAATGGAATTAATCCAGGGTCAGACTGGCCCGGCGGGACACCGGGCCAGGCCCCCTCTCCATATCTCCTGGCCCTACAAAATAAAAAACAATTTGAGGTGCAGCTCCTTTTGCAGATGCGCAGTGTCGCAGTATGGGGTCCGGAGGGGGGCCCTGGACAGTGGCCCCCTAGTCCAGCCATGAATTAATCCTTTCATTGGCCTTTACAAAGTGCAAGTACAAATGCATTTACAAATCACCATAGGGGTCATTTACTATATGCAAAGCAAGGTGCACCCAAACCTACATGCTAAATTATTTATTGCAGCACAGAGACCTGTGTGCCCCTCTAAAATATGGATTAAGAACTGTACGATGGTCTCTAAATTTTGGGATTATGTAAAATACCTACTATCCAAAATACTGCATACTGATTTTCCTAAAGACCCGACCGTTATGCTCCTAGGGAAAAAACCGTAGATTGTCCCAACATATTTTTACGGAAAATTACAGATATCTGTCATTTCATGAATCAGGTAGATCTGAAAATTAAATTTGCATTGGCACCATGTTGGCCAGTGTATGGTGCATCAGTAGATGAGAAAGTGAAGATGAAGCTACAGCTACAGCTTCTCCTCATACCATAAAATCCCCTCATATGGAGTTTGTCCATTTGTACCACTAACCAGTTGATTGGTCAGTGCTTGGCCTCCTTGGGGGCAAGGTTCTGTAGCTGTTTCTCTTGCCCAGTGTGGTCCTATTTGATATAACTAAATCTGTTGAGAAGATAGCTACATTTCGCTCTGAAGCCTATGGCACTCCATTCATTTCAGGTAGGGTATGCACAAAGTCCTGGGTGTTGGTGCAGGGATGAGATAAAAGGCACCGCAATCATAATTAACTTTAAATCTCTTCATCCTTGGATACACCACTGCCCTGCAGTATGTTACCTTAATCCCTTTCTGGTACAACCTGCTTGTCCTGGCACAAAGGTGTTCTGGATTTTACATCTGCACAAAGGTATGTTGTAAAAGTGTAAGAATACCTCCGCGAAATTCAAATATTTAAAGGGGAAAATGTCCTATTCCAATTGCCCAAGATTATTTTACATAGTTCCTGGGTGCATTCTACATTGTCTGATCCTTGTTCTTGACCCTTGCCTGTCCCTGAATTCATTATCTGCTGCCTGTACTGATCACTGCCTGTTACTAATTTTGTACTGTGCTACTGTTTGGTGTTTGGCCTTAGCCTATGACCTCGACTATGCTCCTGCCTTCTGTTTGGTACCACATTGTCTGATGGTTTGACCTGACTACGCTGCCTGCTCCCCCGTCCCTTCCTCATACATTTGGTTCCCGTGCTCGCCCAGAACTCTCTCCCTGGTTCTCTCACGTTACGAGTTGGCGGCATCTGAGTAGAGGAGGGCTCCTCCCAAAGCCAAAACCTTGGAGTTAGTTCTGGGTTCATGATACCCTACATTACAAGAAGGTTATAACATCCAGTTAACTGTATCCTTTGGCTTGTGAAAACCAGCAACCAATGACAAACCCCGAATCAATTATTCATTGGGGAGGGCATCATTTTAGCTTGATCCTTTGGCCAATGGGCTGGCAGTCAAGCACTATCTATGGACACCATAAAACACCTTAAAAGACCAGTTAATTACTTAAACACCAAGGCAGTTTTAACTTTAAATTTGTAAAGTCTTTATTAAGAAATTACTTACCGATTCTCTGCTTGCGCTCCTCTTCAGTTATGGCGACAAGGCTACGATCCATCCTGGATATCTCCTCCCTGGATATCTCCTATAGAAGGCAGGGAGGAGAAATCGAGCACCGCGCATGGAGCTTCGCCCTCTTGCCGTTTCTGAAGAGGAGCGCAAGCAAAGAATCGGTAAGTGATTTCTTAATAAAGACTGCTAATTTAAAGTTAAAACTGTCTTGGTGTTTTTTTTCATTAAGTAGAAACACTTTTTTTTTTTTTTTTTAAATGTATGTTACTGGTCTTTTAACCAATCCTTAGGTCCAGTGATAACAAAGTAATCATTGGCTTGCAAATATAACCCTAACTATCCTTCATTATGGGCTCTGTTGTTCTAGCCCCCCCCCCCCACTTACTTTGGAAACTACTGACATCGGGTGAGGTATTCAACTTATAGCTCTTTAGTTGTTGGTGAACTACAAATCCAGTATCCTCCACTGAAAGCTGGAGATGTTATAGAACCCTTGGCTAACTAACGCAAACCTTGGACCTTTGCCCCTATCAGTTATATAAACACATAACATTTAGAGTGTACAGAGAAAATTGTCATTTTACTTTTGTATTTATTCAATAGAAAGAACAAGATGTAAAAGGAAAATATTCCTTTACAAAGGATTTACCAGGTTTTTATAAAGGCATTACTTGCTCCTTCCAACATAGATTTCTCGGAACTACAGTATAGTATAATTATGCAGGAATTATGCAGGAATTGTCCACTATGTTTGCTCACAGTCTGTGATATCATAAAACTGTATCTGTGTAAAGTTGGCTATATGGCCAAATTGGGGGCCAACTATCAGATCATATGGAGGGGCTTATAGACTCAACAAATAAGGGCCACATCCAAGTGCCAATATGGTCCTCAAACCTGGCTAAAAGATAATTGGATGATTTTCAACCAGATATTTGTTGGGCAGGCCAATCTCTGGGCCCTATACACGGGTCAATAAGATGATTGGTCTGTGTATGGTTACCTTAAGTTTACCCTGTATTAACATGATTCAGCAGCTGCATACAAAGTTTGTTTATAGCCCGTGCAGAGAGATACCCTACCCTAGGTATGGGACCTGTTATCCAGAATGCTTGGGACCTAGTATTTTCCCGGATAACGGATCTTTCCCTAATTTGGATCTTCATACCTTAGGTCAACTATAAATTCATGTAAACATTAAATAAACCCAATAGGCTGGTTTTGCTTCCAAAAAGGATTAATTATGTATTAGTTTGGATTAAGTACAAGGTACTGTTTTATTATTTTAAAGAAATCATTTTAAAAAAATGTTGATTATTTAGATAAAATGGAGTCTATGGGAGATGCCTTCTAATAATTCAGAGCTTTCTGGATAACGGGTTTCCGGATAACAGATCCCATACCTGTATATGTTTCCCTGTTACATAATGTGTATTTTGGTGATGTATTCTTTGGATGTTTTGTCTGAGACCTCATTAAGGCCCAGGCCGATACAATGCACTCACACCCAGAAATGCATCAGTGTCTGATAAGATCTAAGGCAAAGAACCTTTAATGAAGGCATCAACTGGTAAATGAGGATGTCCTGTTTGTACCAATGGAAATGGGCCTGGGTGGTTGTGTAGGGAAATCTGCAGTTAGATGTGTTCTCCTTTACATGTCAATGTCCTTTCTTCTAGATCATGCTGCCCTTGGGCACTTCCTTGTTCATGTACGGAGTAAGGCACTATTGGGGGAATGTAATAAAAGTCGCAAAGAGCAAAATAATTTGCACAAATAAGAATTAAAATTAGCATTTTGCAATGTAATACTCTTCTTTAAACTGTTAATTAAATTGCGAATTTTCATTGCTCATTGCCCACTTTTGAGAAGTGCTTGAAGGTGTCGTAATCCTTTGGAGCAAGCGTAACAATTTTTTCAGTTAGAAGTTTTATTACATTCTCTGCGCAATGGCGCAAACTATACAATTCGCAAATCTTCTTCCACTGTCGGAAGTGGTCGCTAAACAGTTTCCGGGTTCGCAAAAGCTACATTAAATTTGCACAAAGGAAAATTTGTTCTTAAAGAGGCATAACTTTTCGCTTGCAAATATTTTTTCCGTTACTGACTTTTATTACAATCCCCCATATATTTGGTAACTGACATTTGCATCATGGAGGAATTTTTCTCAAGAAACATCATCTTAGAATACCGTCCAATCCTAATGGGTCTTCCTAGGCCTCCATTATGATCAGCTCATGGGCCACGGGGTCAAAATATTCAATCATCTTGATTCAGCCCAGTACATAGGTGGCCAAATTGGGCAAAGAGCTGCTCATGCTGCTTCCCAAAAATGCTGATCGTACAGTGTATGTAGGTTTTTGAAACTTCCACTTCACACTAAATGGGAACAGAAAAATAATCCCAATGCATGGAGTGGATTATTAGCTCCCTAATGACATGGGGCTAGTTAATGTTTGTGTTTTACTCTATTTTATTATTAAAATACAGAAAGTAAAAGGTCGCTGCACAAGTGCGCTGATTAATGATTGAAAACATGAGCTTACAATCTGCATAAGTATACCAGAGTTTTGTAAGGCTGAAGGGTTAAGAGTCTGGTTTTGCGTTCCCCTCTGAGTGATCATTTTACTCCCAGTCTCCAGGGTAGAAACAACCCTTCCCTACAATATAACAGTAAACATTCCATCCCCCTGACAAGAGCTGAAACAGCCAACACCCACCTCAGTCCTACTGTCACTTTTGTCACATCCCATTTAATAGACAAAAGGACAAATAAATCATTGGTGTTTACTGATCCAAAATCAACACGGCTGCCGAGATACAGTGTTTTGTTTCTTGCCTTGCAAACCAAGCCAAATTGTTATGCTACACTGTCTGCAATTGTACTTTGCCTTTCGTTCAACCCTTCCATGGCAGATAGTGGCTGTAAGAAATTGAATATGCACCAGACATACAGGGTATGGGTTAAAAGATGTTTCATAGTTGCACTTTCCATTCACGCATCTGTTCACATACACCTGCCTCCAGAGCATTTTTGAGCTGCAAAGGGCTTCTGCCTTCGCTTATAGACTTTTTCCTTCCAAGTCAATGGGAGCTGCATGACACAATAATTGGCAGTTCCTACCAGCTGAATTATTCTGGCTAGAATGCTAGAAAGAGTGTGACAGTGTCCTTTGCTACTATATTAGCCAACACCAACACTGATGGCAAATATATATTCTATTTCTATCGGCCTTTTGGTTAAGATATGGGGGGCAGATTTACTAAAGGACGTCACCATAGGCTTGGGTAAGTTTTTTTGGTCGAAGGATAATCCTTCGATCGTTGGATTAAAATCCTTCGATCGTTTGATCGCAGTATTTGCCCAAAATCCTTCGACTTCGATATTTGAAGTCGAAGGATTTTCATTCCCAGTCGAATATCGAGGGTTAATTAACCCTCGATATTCGACCCTTGATGAATTTGCCCCTAACTTTACATTTGCTCATGTGTGGGGCATTATAACAACTCTATTGTCTCTATTAAAGGAGAAGGAAACCCTTTAGCAAAAAACCCTGCACCCCCCACCCCAGGTAGACCCCCCTCCCTCCTTCCCCCAGGCTAACTACCCCCCCGGGGAAATGCCCCATAATCCATAATTACCCCTTCCACACATCCATCTTCCCCGTCCTCTGTAAAATGACTGGGAGATCCGCCAGCTTACAGAGACTGAAAATTATTGAATCAGAGTATTTCTGTGTTGCAGTTTCAAGTTCTAGTGGTATACATGGACAGGATTATCACTTAGAGTATGACAACTGCCAGGGAATCCAGGTAGTGGTTGTATTCCAACTGGCCATGTTGGTAACTGATAGTTAGTACCACTTCCTGAGCTTAACCAATATGAAAGTATTTTTGGGGGTGGGTCAGATATTCTCATGCTGTAGATCTGAGGCCCATAGGTCATGCTACAAATTGAGGATTAATCTATTCAAATACTTCCGGCCAAGACTTGGATTAAAATACAATCGCATATTGTTCAGTAGCTATAAATAACGTTTGATTAGTAAGGTGCTATCTGATTTCACAGAGCAGGGTAATCCCTTCCTCATACAAAGCTGATAGCCCCGGGCAATGGAATAAATCTTTGTTTCAGGCAACATTAGATTCAGCCATGAATTTCACATTTTTTCGAGGCTAAAAGGCAGTAACTGGGCCACCTCACGCACAGACACACATTTCTTGTGTAATCAGTTCAGTGAGACTGCAGGATACCAAATTTCATTAATAAACGTCTGAGTGTGGCCAAATTACATATAGCTAGGGCCTCCATTGTTCTATAGTAAGGTTCTGGTTGGTTATAATATAAGGTTTTGGTTGTTTAAAAATCATCAACACCTTCATGGGGCCCCACACTAGACAGTTAGTAGGTTCCTACCCTCGGGAGCCCATGTCCTACTTGGGTTACCCAAATGGCGATAGAATAGAGCTCCAATTTAGAAAAAAAAGACCACATCAGCAATCCACTTCAGGCATGCCCAGAGCATGTTTATACTATGTCCAAAGCCCACTCACTTCTATGCAACCCTGGCACTTTGTGGCTCATGGTCTGGACTAGCTGAAAAATGTATCGACCTGCACCGACCCTAACCCAGCGCTACAGTATATGACCCACATCCAACCTGGTCCGTGTGTCCTTATACTGTATATCCGTGGGTCCTGGGGGCTTCAAGCCGACCCACACATCACTAGTCCGGACCATGGGGTCGATGGTTGCACTTTCTCTTGCCCCTCCTGATGACAGCCCTGGATACAAGCTAATTGTTTTATCCCACATGCTAATTAATCAGGTTAGTCAGTTATGAGTTTAGAGACCAGGGGTTTATTTGTTTGTACCTTCACTTACATCCTCTATTTATAATCCCTGAGCATTTCATGGCAGCCAGTTCACAAGAATCTCAGCTGACATTCCTTTGTGCAGCAAAGAGTGCAGCCAAGAAATTGAATTGTTACTTTTGGGATTGTGATTAATGGCTGTGGTTAGGGTTACAGGTGACATTAAGTTATATTTGTCTTGCCCCATACGTCACAGCAGCCTCCTGTTTACTGTACAGTGAATGGCCTGCTAATTATGTCAGTGGGGGAGCTAAAATTAAAAACAGCCAGCAATGATTAACTAATAAAGGATGAAGGAATTCCCAGGCACTATTGAATATTGAAAGGCAGTACATGTATAAAATAGAACTCACACCTTTAGGTACAAAGAGAAACACAGAGATGCAGCACTCCCCGTGAAACTTAAAGAACAGCTAAAAAGAATATAGCTGTAAATTCTGCCATAGGTGGAATTTGATTTTTCTGTGTGGGGAGACTAAATAAATTAATACAGTACATTGTGAGATAGTCCTTAAAGGGATATTGTCATGGGGAACACATCAATTAATATTGCTGCTCCAGCAGCATTCTGCACTGAAATTTGTTTCTCAAAAGCGCAAACAGATTTGTTTATATTTAATTTTGCAATCTGACATGGGGCTAGACATATTGTCAGTTTCCCATCTGCCACCAATCATGTGACTTGTGCTCTGATAAACTTCAGTCACTCTTTACTGCAGTACTGTAAATTGGAGTGATATGACCCCTCCCCCCCAGCAGCCTAACAACAGAACAATGCAGCTCCCTAACACAAGATAACAGCTCCCTGGTAGATCTAAGTACAGCACTCAATAGTAAAATCCAGGTCACACTGCGACATATTCAGTTACATTGAGTAGGAGAAACAACAGACTGCCAGAAAGCAGTTCCATCCCAAAGTGCTGGCTCTTTCTGATAGCACATGACCAGGCAAAATGACCTGAGATGGCTGCCTACACACTAATATTACAACTAAAAAAAAAATACACTTGCTGGTTCAGGAATGACATTTTATATTGTAGAGTGAATTATTTGCAGTGTAATTTAGAAATAAAAACTACATCGTAAAAATCATGACAGAATCCCTTTAAGCTCAGGTAAGTGACATCAGGTCAGAAAATGTGCTGAGAATTGGTAGAAATAAGGGAACAATTGGGGGCATCTTTGGAGGCACAGATCTTCATGCCAAGGGGCTGTGGTACATTTGCGCTGGCATAGAAGCTCATATGCCACAAGGTCATTAGTTCATAAGCCTAATTCTTTATTTATCTTTAGTTCTCCTTTTAGTTATCCAGTTTTTAAAACATTGATTGTGCTCAGCTCTCTGCATTAGTAATGTGGCCCCCTCTTGTCCTGCTCCAATGCTCAGAAAAGTGTGCGTGGGGTGCAAGGGAATGTCATCCAAAAGGTTGTTTCTGGGTGGCCACGGGCACAGGAACGCTCCTGATTGGTGCAGTTTAACAACCAACCATTTATTAATTTGAATATCAGAATAAAGGGTATACAACAACCCATATTGTTACATAAAAGTGTATATAAAGATAACCTTTGTCTTTGCTTTTTCCATCTTGCCCAGCAGCCGATTAATAGGTTAACCTCACCCCATCCAGAATTATAAATCACCAACAGTGTTGGCCCCTGGTGATTTGCAGTCACTATAACAATACGTTTATGAACGGCTTCAGCTGGCCATTGACGCAAAGATAAAGATTCATACGATTTTCAGACCATGTGTGGATCATCCCGACATTTTTCATTCTTACAGCGATCGTCGTTTAGACGATCAGACAGGTTAGAAGATTTCTGTTGGGTTGGCTAACAATGATTTCTTTGCATGTATTGCTTGTCTGACAATATCAATGGGTGACTGTCACTACTATTTGTCTGACATAACTTTTGTACGATTGCTGTCACTGGCAGAACAACATCTGAATTGTTCTTTTACTACTTTATTTAATCGTAACGGTTAGTGGCAGGTTGGAAGATTGCGAGGTATGATCATTGTTGGACACAAGGCGAAACTCTGCACGTCTATGTCCAGCTTTACACTAGCACTGGATACAGCAGTATTGTCAGAGATAAATAACAATGGAAGGAGGGGGGTGACTGAATAAAGTAAAGACATGTGGCCTTGGCAAAGTCGGACAATCACTGTGTAAAGAACTTTTCACTCCCAAAGCAACAGCCAAGAAACTGGGGAAAAGAATGAAGCAAGGCGAATCAACTGAGGCAGCTCTAAAAGAGGTCTTATTGGTTCATTTCAACTGCAGAACAGCACTATCTTCAGTGACTTATATGCTGATTAAAAAGCTATTTTTTCATGTTTAAGTCTAAGGTTAAGAACACAGTGTGTTTGCTCTGCTTCTCTCTGTCTTTATTTTGTACACAGGCAAATAGAAGCAGATCCGCTCCTATCCTCCCCCTCAATGGCGTGTCGGCCTGATTGCAGCTACATGGAAGATACGACCAGAAATGCATACTCTCCCATGTACTAGCTGGAGCCACGTCGTCTCGTCTCACCGTGTATTCGTATACTGCTGAGATGACAATAAGGTTTTTTTTTACTTGATGTAGCTGCAGTCAGGCTGAGCTGTGCCTGTAACTAATACACAAGAGTGGATCTGCTTTTGTCTGCCTGCTTACAAAATAAAGGCAGAGAGAAGGAGCAGCAATCCTGTCCTGCCTTATGGCTGAGATTCTAGCTATCTTTATAACAGAGCTTTCTGTCACAGTAGCAGACAGGGTCGGACTGGGCCGGCGGGACACCGAGAAAAAACCGGCGGGCCCCCGACTCTAGTGGGCCTGCCGGCCCAGATCCGCACCCTGCTTTTCTTCATGCGACGACCAGGGGAGCTCCGCCAATGAGGCAAGTTGAGAAACTCGCCTCAGACAGCATCGCCCCCCTGGTTGCCAGGGGGGGCAAGAATGCCGCTCCTGGTAACTGAGAGCCTAATTTACGTTTTTTCAGACCGGAAATTCGACTCTTCTAGTGCAGAGAGCGCAATTGTGCTCTCTGCACTTGCGACGTGGACGCCCTCGACCCCCTCCAGCACTGAAAATGTGAGTGCCGTAGGGGGGGCAGAATGAAGGCCGCATTGGGCGGCAAAATGGGCTGGATCGCCCCTGGCTGCGACTGCCCGGTCATGGCAAAAACGCAGTGCACTTGCACAATTGTGCGCACCTGTGGTGGTGGTGGGGTGTTGCCAGAGGGGGGTTTTGCCCCCAGTCCGACCCTGGTAGCACAGATCCTATCTGATACTCATTGTAAGCAGCAGTCCTGTCCTGCTTTATGGCTAAAGTTATCTTTATAATTGTTCTTTATCTTTATGATAGTTTATAATAGTTCTGTCACAGTTGGCACAAATATCATCTGCAGTAGCAATTTTTTAACACAGCTCACAAATCTCCACATGTGTCATTGCCTTTAAAGCAAAAAGCAAACAAAGGAACAAACAGCCATTGGTTAATGAAAGTTAGGCCAACAAACATATGACAAAAGTCTCCTCACATACTTTGAGCAACTTCAGAAAGCCAGAGCGACACATATGTTTTACCACTGGTGATTCAAGTTATCGCCGGTGAGAAAGCTTTTGGAGGAGATATGGTTGATAAAGCAAATCGCTGGTGGGAAAGCATGCTGAGGAGAATAGTCGCCCGCAGAAGAGGAGATTTGTCGCAGGCGACTTACAGGTATATCCTCATCTACCATTGCCCTAACATAGTACAGACTATGGCATTAATGGCTTGAGAAAGGGTCCTGCGAGGCCCGAAACGTTGCCACATGTCTGCTCATATTTGAGCCAATAAAGTACACTTTTGAAGTTTACACAAATTGCAGTGTGCTGCAGTATATTGGATTTCTACTATGGCATTAATGGAAACATTTGGTCAGAGAGTCCCAGCCCCATGAACTTACAATCAAGAGCAATAAATACTATTTATAATAACAATAATATTATTATTATATAATAATATAATATATACAATTATATAAGTACATGTGCTTCCCACTAGGGGGTTACCATACCCCTTCCCAGTGACAATGCTCTAATCTAGTCTGTTAAGGTGGCCATAGACGCACAGATAATATTGTACGAAACAAATTTTCGGGCAGTTAGTGCTGAATCGTCAGATACAGGTAGAATTCTATTGTTTCTACCTGTATATCTACATGTATATCTGACGATTCTGCTCTACACGTGTATATTGAAACTAACGATCTTTCTTCGAAAGATCTTTTCCAAGAAAGATCGTAATTGTTACGTCTATGGCCACCTTTACTTGTGGAGGCAGTTTAGCCTCAGAGCCTCTCCCCTTTGCTGCTCCCTGGGTGGATGGTGGATGTACTAAGTGGGAGGAATCTATTGGAGATAAGGCAGCCAGAGCAGATCACACTAGGAGAAAGTAAGCTCTGCCCATAATCATTGGCTCCTTTTACCCTTGGACAGTGCTGGGCATGGTGGTACTTTCGTATGCAGAACAGGGGATCTCACATTTGCCTTCAACAGCCAAAAACCAAAATACTGTGGGTGAGAAGTGTCCCCTCAAAACTAATCAACCCTAGGTGTGTAGCGCTGGCACCTTGATACTAGACTAGAGACTAGTCATTAGAAGACGGGAGACATCCATAAAAAAAACTATTTAAACGTGAATTAAACCCAATGGGATTATTCTGCCTCCAGTAAAAATGACTTATATCTTAGTTTGAACTACAGGCTACTGAGATAAAGGAATCATTTTTTAAAAAACTGAATGATTTATTATAATGGAGTCTATGCGAGATGGCCTTCAAAACTCCAAAACTGCTGCATCTCTGCTTTTCTATTTCTCTTTGTGTGCTGCCTTCTTAATATTCAGTAGTGCCTGGGAATTTCTTCTTTATGCTTTATCAGTTAATCATTGCTGGCTGTTTTTCATTTTAGCTCCCCCACTGACATAATTAGCAGGCCATTCACTGTACAGTAAACAGGAGGCTGCTGTGACGTATGGGGCAAGACAAATATGACTTAATGTCACCTGTAACCCTAACCACAGCCATTAATCACAATCCCAAAAGTAACAATTCAATTTCTTGGCTGCACTCTGTACTGTGCAAGGGAACGTCAGCTGAGATGCTTGAGAACCGTCTGGCTTTACATTCTCAGGATGAGGGGATTATAAGTAGAAGGTGTAAAGTGAAGGTACAATTTATGATTTACAATGGATAAGTAAATCACACTGCCCCGTTTATGCACTAAATTAGGTGCTGGAGCATTCACAGATGCAGGTTCCAATATCAGTGGCTTAAGTACAAGTTATTAGGCCCCACAACAAGTGGCAGAACTACTGGGGGTACAGCGTCCCCTCAGAGCCTGTCTGATGCTCGGGCTGGTGCAAATCTGGCACAAAAATTGCACCTGGAGGGGGGGGTTTAGGATCCTCTAATCTTTATGAAGTAGCCATTTTCATAAGCATTATATTTCCCAACTGTCCCGTTTTCTCTGGCACAGACCCAATTATGACAGCTCAGCCTGCAGTCCTGTGTTTCTTACTGAAATGTACAGCAAAGGAATTCCAACGGCACACAGGACTGTGAGAAATCTTCTGTTGTGGGGCTGCCGAACCTCTGCCAGTGAGCACCAGTCATATTGCTGTTATCTGTTGGGTGTGCGGGATCCTGTTTTGTTCCTATCTTACTGAAATGTCCCAGTTTCTCTTTGATCTCCTGCACTGATGCCAGAAATAGATACAAAGTTTCTGAAACTTAAAGGGATACTGTCATGGGAAAACATGTTTTTTTCAAAACGCATCAGTAGTGATGGGCGAAAAATTCGGGAAACGGCGCAATTTTTTCGGGCGAATTTTCGCAGGCATTGCGTAAATTTATCCGCTGGCAGCGAATCGCGCAAATTCGCCGTGAATTTGCGACTGGCGAATAAATTCGCCCATCACTGCACATCAGTTAATAGTGCTTCTCCAGCAGAATTCTGCACTGAAATCCATTTCTCAAAGGAGCAAACAGATTTTTTTATATTCAATTTTGAAATCTGACATGGGGCTAGACATATTGTGATTTTCCCAGTGAAAAATTCAGGGAGATTTAATCTCAACGTCTGGACTTTTACACATTTGTACCAATTTAAGATAAACAGGTCTTTTGGGGGAAATGAAATTTCAGCTTCATTAGCAAAACTGTTATAACACATAAAACACGGCTCTAAAACTGTGTTCAAACTTTCATAACCTGCCAAATTGTGTAAAATGGACATGGTAATTAGGGGGTTATTACACAGGTGTGGTCAAAAATGTTCACCCCGCCTAGCTCAGCTGATGTTTTCAGCCCCTTTTAAGGGCAGAGACACACGCGAAGATTCAGGGACAAATCGTCTCTTCTTCAGTGACTAATCTCCCCGAACTGCCTTCCCGCCATCTAGAATGTAAATCGCTGCAGGGATGGCATTCGGAGTGCTGTAGTGGCTCTATGAGGAAATTTCGGACGACTTTGGAAAACAAAGCGCTCTGAGTGCCATCTGGCCGGCGATTTACATTCTAGCCTGCGAGAAGGCAGTTCGGGGAGATTAGTCACCCCGAAGAAAAAGAGATTTGTTGCTGGTCGACTAATCTCCCCGAATCTGACCGTGTGTCTCTGCCCTAAATGTTTTCAAATGTTGAGGGGTATGAATATATTTAACTGTCATTCAGTACCTCAATGGAACCCCTATATACCCTCTGGTTCCCCAGCAGTCACAGAGTCAGATTTAGTTTCTCCTCTATATTTATTACATGTGCCAATCCCTTTCCTGCAGCCAATTGATGTAAAAGCCCTATCTGGACACAAGGCAGATCCACATTCATATAAGTGGGTTTACTTGCCAATCCTCCCAACATTGTAGGACACGCCCCCACCCTCTGTACTAGTGAGTGGGCGGGGTCAGTTGTAGATAACAGGCAGTTGGAGCGCACTAGTGCAAGTAGTCCCTGCTTGTGATCTTTTCACTCGTGCGCAGAACTACGCGCCGTTCCTTTCATATGCAGAACAGGGGGGCCCAGCAGCCAAGAGAGGACTGGAACCGAGACACCTCGGGAGGGAAGGAGTCTCTTAGTGGAACTGATTTGGAAAGCCCGAGTGTTCCCAGCACGGAGTTCCGTATCCATCAATGCGCCCCCGTTGGCTGAGGTCTGTGGGGATCAGTATCGGCGCCCTGGCGCTGTGCTCCCTGTTCTATGGGCACCACTATAGCTCCCTGATCAGCGCAGGCAGCAGGTAAGGGGACGTGGGAAGGAGGAGTGGACTTTGTTGTCAGAGTGGGTTGGGGGTTAATGATTCACATACATGCAATGGCTTATTAACTACACCGGGGTCCCTGCGCCAGGGAGTTGCCATACTCACTCACTTGTGCCCAGTGCTCATGATGATGCCAGTCCTGATTTAGTTGTCCCTCTCCACGTTGCACTGGATTGCAGCAGCTTGTGTAGCCTAGGTGGAAAGAATCAAGGTGGCAGCCACATCATTGGGGTTGATTTTGACTGCCTCTTCCCCTGTTAGCTTCTCCTCTTAACTATGCCACTTATCTGCTCCCTCTACTATGTCCCCTTGGAACTGCTGGAGCTGGACTGCTGGTTAATATTGATGCTTGTTACTTTCAGTGGCAACAGATATGAATGCCATTTGTGGTATCAGAGTTGCAACTGGTGCTGTAGATGTTCTAGGAGAGAGGCATATCAATATGTGCCGTTTTAAGTGTGACCTTTTATCTTTGGCTTACTTCTGTAATTGTGCTCACCTGTGCCACTAACTTGATGTTCTCACACATGTGCCATTTATCTACCACTGTCCTTGTCTTTGCTGTTGTATCCCTGCCAATGCTCCACCTGGATATTTTCTCTGCTGTTTTCACTGTGTCATTTACCTGCCACTGCCTCACCTGTGCACCTTCTTTTCTGTTATTAGCCCAAATATGCCAAATACCTCCACTGCCCCACCTGTGCCTTTTCTGTACCACTCATTCATTTGTGCCAAATGTACAAACTCCATCTGTGCTTTATGTCTTCTCTTGTTCTTACCAATGTCTCCCTGCCAGTGTTATTTCTTCTAATCCCCCCACCTGTGCCCTGCCACTTCCCATAAACTGTGCCACATGTTGGTCTCTCTGCATCTCTGCTATCCCACAGGTCTGCTATAGTGATAGGTGAATAAATTTGCCAGGCGCAAATTCCCTGCGAATTTCTTTGCTTCCCTGCACCGGCGAATAAATTTGCAAAACTGCCGCAAAAAAAATGCTGGTGAAAATCCGCCTGCGTCACGTCAAAATCGTCGCACATCAACATTATTCGGACGCCCATTGACTTTAACGCCAGCAACAAATACATGTTTAGTTATAAAGATTACTAAACACTCAGCTGTAAAGCCAGGCAGTATTGCTGCTTAAAGTTCAGACCTCCTTGCCATAGAACGTTGTATTATATAGATAGCAGGACAGGACTGCTGCTTACAATGGGTATCAGATAGGATCTATGACACTTTGACATAATGCTCTGTTATAAAGATAGCTAGAATCTCAGCCATAAAGTAGGACAGGACTGCTGCTTACAATGGGTATCGGCTAAGCTTGGTGTCACTGTGACAGAATGCTTTGTTATAAAGATAGCTAGAATCTCAGCCATTAAGCAGGGTAGAACTGCTGCTTATAATAGGTATCAGATAGAATGCTCTGTTATAAAAATCCAGCTTACCCATGGCCACATTATGAAAAATAAAAAAAAGCCAAAGAGCAAAAAAGTTAAACTGTATAGTCAGTAGCGATCCTAGAGGGGGGGCGGGCCGTGGGGCGTGATGCGCAGCCGGGCCCCGCCCCCTCCGTACGGCCGCATTTGTTAGTGGCGCACGGACTGCCGGGGGGCCCTGAGGGGGTGCGGGCCCTGTGTATAGTTAAAAATACATCTTCTTAAAGGAGGAGGAAAGGCTAAAATTAAGTAAGCTTTATCAGAAAGGTCTACATAAATACACCAGTAAACCCTCAATGTAATGTTGCTCTGAGTCAAAATAAACACAGCTTTTCTTTCCTTCTATTGTGTACACATGGGTTTCTGTATCAGACTTCCTGTTTTAAGAATAAATATCCAGGACTAGGGCATGAGCATGCTCAGTTTGCTCCTCTTTCGCCCTCCCTTTTCCCTCCTCCCCTCCCTGTGAGTGAGCAGGGAGAGACTCAGGCAGGAAGTGATGTCGAACCAAGCTAATATGGCAGCTGCTGTCCTAAACAACAAGCTTCTAGAGCTGTTTACTCAGGTATGTGAAAGCATTCTGCAGAGTAAATATAGTGTTATAGCTTGCACTGTTGTGGCTAATCTATTGGCAATAAACTGCTTCAATAGATTTACTTCTCCTTTAAACTTAGATTTGTACTCACAAACAGACTAGTGAAGCACATTAGCAAATACATTTCTGGACTGACTGGGATCTAGACACTGCTCACCAATCCTCCCCTAGGTAACATGTTGGAGCAACTGGTTTTGTCCGACTTCCTTTGGGTAACCTGAGAAATTGCCTTTTTTGCAAGAAATGTTAGTACTATGTGTTCACAATGGGGTACCTTTCAGTTGTTTTCTTTTCTTGTATATTCATATTGAGTTTTCTTACCCCTTCGTTTACCTTGAATGTTCCACAGAGAGTCATAGGAAATGTATGCTAACATGTATTAGCACGTCAGTCTGCACCAGAGCATTTCTCTACTCTACACCTATTTCTGCCTGCAGCTCTTTCTCGCTGCTCTTCATGAGCGTTAAATGGTGATCTTCTGGTGCCGGTAGTCAGTAGTGAGAATAATTCCTGAATTAAGTAGTTACTGTGGTAGCCAAGGATAGTTGGCTTATCCAAGAAGATATCTAAATCTTTTCTGAAAGCATTATTGGAATGTGCTACCACACCCTCATACCCTAGATCAGCCCCATCCAACTCTTCCAGTGTAGTGTGTAGTTAGATTATGTACAACATGGACTGAATTATATAAAATGTCAATGTCATGCACAGGGGGTGTTTGCAGCTTTAAAGCAGGCAGGGGCCATAAAAAATACATCGGAGGGTCACATGAAGCCCCTGGGCCTTTAGTTGGGTCAGTCCTGCTTTTTGTGATATTTTTATGGGTTTATGTTTCCATATCACATCTTCTCCAAAGTAAACCAGCATTTCATATTGTATTATTACTTTGTTATTTTTAATTATATGTTGCTCTATTTCTTATCATCTTCTTTTATGATGTGAACTTCACAATTGCCTTACATACTAAAGTTGTGGTTTCATTAATTAAATATCGTCAATGTTGAAGGCATCCTCTGTCTGACTGTCTGGTTCCAATGCCTGAAACAGTGTAGCAGAATCCAGCTGATTATAGGACATGCTCATAATGGGACCCAGGCATAGAAGTGTAGGCTGAATAACATTGGCTCACATCCATGCTCCCTTGGGTTCAGACACTCAGAGAAAAGATTTTGTTGAGAAAATGCATACTCACTCGAAATACTCTGTGTGTCTGTACCCAGGTCAATGCAGTGCCTCTGGCTGCAAGCACAGGAGCAAGCAAATGCCAGCAGATTGGTTGATTCTCAATGTATTAACCTTGTGTGGCATTAGTCTATGATTATTTAGGGAGATAAGGACGTTCAAAAGTATTTGCCAGTGAAGCTGAAGAGATAAATAACAATAGGAGAGGAAAGGGTGAAATTAATACTTAAAGAGCTTGACAAATAAGACATACAGTGGGTAACAGAAGCTGAGACAGTGGAGCTAAAATGATGAAAACATGGCAATGAAGCAGAAAGGGGCGAGTGGCATAGATGTTAAACATGAAAGGGAATGCATGAGATTTTTAAAAGATCTTTTCGTTATTGTAGGACCAAGCTTATCTTGAAATGGGTCGTTTAAAATGTACATTTGTCCATTGACAAAAAAAGACTATTTGAAGCGATATTGTCTAGTTAAAGTCAGGGAAAACATGGGTAAGTGCCTGCTTGGCTCTGCAAACAATTGGACAATTGATACATTTCGCTGTGAATGAGGCACATTTTTAAACCTGACTGATCGATTTTTTGACCAATGTCGGAGGAAAAATTGCTAGATGCAGCAGGTGCCCACTAACCTCATAATAATTTGACGGATTTGTTGGATCCCACTAAAATTGGTTGTTAAGGAGAGAAAAATCTTAACATCTATGGCCACCTTAAAAGAGAAGAAAACCCCTTATTAAAAAAAAAACCGTAACGTAACTAAGTGGCGTCCAACCCTGCCCCCCTCCGGATCTTTTTGGCGGATACACAGACGCACGAACCGCAGACCCCGTTATTTCCACCTCTGGCATGCGGGTTTATAACAGGTCCAGTGTTATTCACAGTAATCTCACCAGGACCACATTGGTACATTTAGCCTTAATGTAATACTGGGTGGGAACTAGGGATGCACCGAATCCAGGATTCAGTTCGGGATTCGGCCAGGATTCGGCCTTTTTCAGCAGGATTCGGATTCGGCCGAATCCTTCTGCCCGGCCGAACCGAATCCTAATTTGCATATGCAAATTATGGGCAGGGAGGGAAATTGCGTGACTTTTTGTCAGAAAACAAGGAAGTAAAAAATGTTTTCCCCTTCCCACCCCTAATTTGCATATGCAAATTAGGGTTCGGATTCGGTTCGGTATTCACGAAGATTCCAAAAAAGTGGATTCGGTGCATCCCTAGTGGGAACATTAGTTCTAATGCCCAGCACTGAGAAATATCCAGATGGATATAACAGGGCTTTGTTACTGGAGGTTCTCCTGTTGGTATGTGCTGTGCTATTCTCTGTATGAGACCTCTGGGAAGCCATGAAAACTAGGACTTGTACTTCAAAAGAAATATTTCAACACGTACAGCATAAGGTCACTGGCATATCAACTGAAACTAATATTTCACATTCATATGGTGTCCTTTATTGTCCTACATTGTTTTCTGGGACACAACACTTTTTTTTTCAGGTATTTTATGTATTTTGCCCTATGGCAGAATCTTGCTCGAAGGATATCCAATGATTGTGACAGAGCATTGAGCTATAAAATCTTGGCCAGCCTCCGTATTTTATACATTCATAAAATGTATTGTTCTGTATTGTGATATTTGCATACCTCCCAACTGTCCAATTTTCTGCGGGACAGTCCTGATGTTGACAGCTTAGCCCGCAGTTCCGGATTTTTATTATAAAGTCAAGAGTTTCTCTTTGATGTCCTGCACTGACGCCAGAAAAAGATACAAAGTTTCTGAAACTTAATTACGTTTTTTTTCCCAGAGAGCCCAGAACACTCAGCGCCGGCACTTAGATACATTTGTAACTATTGCAAAGCAAAGATATAATTGTAAAAATTTAAGATAAGCCGTCTCTTGTGAGAACTGAGATTGGCATCTTAAAGGGCAATTACAGCTTCGTTAGCAAAACTCTTATAACACATACAATATGAACCTAAAACTCAAAGTAATGTGTTCAAACTTTCCTAACCTGCCAAATCTTGTAAAATGGACATGGTAAATATAGGGTGTGGCCATTAAATTGGCTACAAGTGCCAGAACGTTTTGTCCCTCTTTCAAATTTTCAAATGTTGGAAGGTATGAATTATTTGAACATTAAAGGAGGAAGGGTGTAGGTTATAAAACAAGGATTTATTTAGGCTTATTTATGACTGCAAGTGCCATTTTCCACTGATAATGAGCCATTTTTTCATGCAGTTCCAGTGTAAATGCAGCCATGTGGGAAGTGGAGTAATGGCTTTGTCCCAGGCCACCCCACAAAAATTCTTTGGAGGCGTCCGGCACTCTGCAACTGACCTGGTCTCATGCCTCACTGTTTTCCCAGCCCCCCCCCCCTTGCTCCAGTGCATGTGCCTCCCCGAGCAGCCAGTTGGCACGCAAATTTTCTGTAGGCAGCCATAGAGCTATATAGGGCTATAGCCCCCCCTGGCCCCCCACAACCATGGGGGCTGCTTCTTCTATAGTTACGCCATTGTACATGGGCATTTGCACCAGCTGCAATTATGTCCAATGGAATAGTGCATACATTCGGGGGCAAATCATAAGCCAGTTGCGTCAACTCGACTGTTTTCACATGTACAGTATGTTTACCCTAAGTCTGCATGGAGTTTCCTTCAGGTATTCCAGTTTTCTTCTGCACTCAGAACACACTCAAACTGCATGTAATCCTTAGATTGCAAATTCCACAGGGGACGGGACTGTGAATGATATATAATCTCTGTTAAAAGACTGTGGAATATGTCAGTGTCATAAATAAAATATAATAGAAATAATCTAACCATGGCTGTGGGGAAAACTGTAAGGAGTATGGTGGTGGTAGTGGGGGTCAGTATTGAGCACTGCATTTTAGCTGGTGTAGGTGGCAGGAGTCAATAGACTATGGCAGCGGTCCCCAACCTTTTTTGGAACGGGGACCGGTGCAAAAAGCAAAAGTTTTTGCAAGGATGGGGTCGGGTCAGGGATGTGGTAGGGGGGTCCAGAGGCAAATTTGCAAGCACCGTGTCCAATTTGGTTGCAATGGTGTCCTATTCGGCATACCAGCGTCCAATTCGGCGTGCCACGTTAATTGTGGGCTGGGCTCGGTTGTAAGGAATCCTTAGGGACTGGTAATTGGTCAGGATGGGATAAATAATAGATGTGGCTGCAAGGAGCTGGACTGCATAGTAAATGCTTTCCCTAGGATCTCCCCATGTCCGAAAGTGTCCAGCACACCACTTCAATTGAATAACTGACCCAGGTGCTACTGTGCAAAGTTGCAAACAATAAATTCCTAAAAAAGCAAAGTGCACACTGGGTACCTTTTTAAAAAAAATCAACTCTTATTTACCACATGTTAAAAAGGTTATAGATATATACTCTCCCGGCAATGTGTTTTCTTCTTCTCTTTGGCTCATAGAACCAAAGCTATTTTTTCATCAGACCAAACACTGCTGATTTCTCATCTGATTGCACCCCTGTGGCGCTGTGAAGGTGACCAGATGTTAATTGCCTGCCAGAGGGCAGTAACTCATGGTTTGCCATCAGCTGACAGTCAGGAAATGTAAATATATGCACAGAAAACACATGCATAGATAAGGTTCTCCTGATATTTACCCAAATCCGCCCCTGTATTTATGTGTATATATATGATTATTTATCTACTCTGTGTAAACATGGGACTACAGCCCGGTTAGACGTAGAGGTGTAACGCAATGCAAGCCATGAATGGATAATTACTATTACACAGCATTTATAATATGCCGGCATGTTTGACAGCCCAAGGGACATATTTGTGATTGGTGCCCTTAACCCCTAACCTCACATGCAATAAATGATGAAACGTACAGTTGGCCAATAGTGCTGCAGAAAGTGCTTCAGGGTGCACTCTCCCTAACTTATGCAGGAATACGCCTGAGCAACCCTGAACAATGATAAAAGTAATCAGACTTCAGGTGTGTGGCATTCCTGGCAATGTAACCAGGTACTAAAAAGCAGGAGTTACGGCTCACAGGTTGACTGGGTACGCTCTCCTTAAAATTGACCTACAGGCCGAATTGACGGACAACATGCAAGGGACCACAATCATTATTGGCTCCTTTCTGTTGCCCCCAAAGAATCAGAACAGCAGGAAGTGAAAAGAATCTATTGCTCTTCTTTGGTGCAGCTGGGAAATTGGCAATATGTCTAGCCCAATGTCAGATTTCAAAACTGAATATAAAAAAATCAGTTTGCTCTTTTGAAAAATGGATTTCAGTGCAGAATTCTGCTGGAGCAGCACTATTAACTGATTCATTTTGAAAAAAAATTTTTTTCCCATGACAGTATCCCTTTAAACTAGTGATTAGTACTTGTCTGTATGGAGGAGGGGGAGTTGAAGGATTAAATGGATTGGTTAGTGCTGTTGGAGATACAGGGCTGTTAAGACAGTGAGCATTTTACCTGCTTTCTTTATAATGGGCAAATCTGTTGGGTCTTGCTACCACACAAAGCTAGCCATGCCATAGAAGGAGCAATGTGTTGGGCAAATGCAAGTGGAGGTCCCTCAGCTAAAGATTTGACTGACGTGTGATCCCACTATACAGTGTCAGACTGGGATGATTTGGGCCCACCAGAAAACCTTACGCTGAGGGCCAACTTTCCAAACTATTATACCTCCTCTCTTCACTCAACCTCTTTATTCTCCTAGTGTCTTTTCTCTACATACTATACTGTAGTCTTCCATAATTAAGCCTTTATTAACATAAAGAAATAGGGAATGACCATGAAAAGGCCAAATATTTAGATGCAAGAGGCCCACTGACACCTAGGCCCACAGGGACTTTTCCTGGTCTCCCGGTGGGCCAGTCCGACACTGCCACTATACTGGAACGTCTTCCACAACCTAAATACCTAGATATCCTAGTTTGAGACCCATGACATACTGACCTGCAATTCTTATATGCAAGCCACCAAATATCTGCCATATTGTGAAGACCCAACCAGCTGCAAGGCTCTACCACAGTCCCATATTTTTACTACTCATGCTCAGCCAACTTTTTCATGGATTACAATCCATGAAAAAGTTGGCTGAGCATGAGTAGTAAAAATATGTGAAGTAGGGATTGCGCCCTTGGAACAACTTCTTAGCCTCATATCATCATAATGTGATTTGTCATGGTAGGGACACTGCTTCTCAGTAGCAGCTTCAATTATCCTGAAGTCCCTGCAGTACATTGTTGGCTTGTCAGTAAGTTATCTAGTTTATTTAAATTTCTTTTCATACTGTGCCTTCTTTGTGAAGTCAGGATTGAATCTGTATTGATGTAGAAATGCAGTTCTTCTTGCACTGCCACGTGGACAGCGAGACAGGTTTGTCTTTTACGCCGCAGTTAGAGAAACTTTTTGGCTTGAAAGTGTCATATTTTTTGTTAGTCTTGCTAACTCCAAACCCAAGTTCCTTATTTCTTTAGCAGACTTTTCTTTCTTTATAGTGTGCTTGCATATATTGTTGTGTCATCTCTATTCTATTTTCCTTCCACTCTCTCTCCTTCCCTTTTCAGTAGCATAGTACAGTTCAAAAGTACATAGTGCAACAGAATCCCAAACAGATGGGTGTTGTAATTCAGCCACATCACGTTCCTCCAGGGTTCCAAATGTCACAACTCTGTGTCCTACTGTCCCTTTCTGAATTCTTTTCTGGCTTGTGTGTCTTGCCAACACCCCCCCCCACACACACACACATACACACACACACACACCCTTTCCACTGCCAATGCTGATTTTTTCATACACAGCACAGAGGCCATATTGTTTACTGGATTGTGTGATTGTCAGCTCTGATATTAGTAAAATGGTTTTGTATCAAAAAACAGATTGATCAAAAGGGCACTGGGCACATGGCATAGTGTTGCATGGCCTAAACATTTAAGAATTAAAAAACCAGCTAGAGTTAAAATATTTTAGACGCAGAAATGATTGTGAGATGTGTTGGATTGTGTATATGAATAAGTTATATAATTTACCTTCTCCCAAAGCAGGACCCCTCGGGAAGGCGTAGGGTATGACCTTCCAAGTAAGAGCTTGGAGTGGATCCCAGCTGTTTCACATGGACGGGAAAGGTAAGGGCTGATGGGGTGTCTGTCTCTGAGCTTACAGATGAATAAGATGGGGGTTCTAATGGGGAATTTGAGAACTACACAGATAAGTGATCAATTTTTTCTCTCAGGAACCGGGAGCAGACTGAGACGTTGAGAGTGCAAAGACCAAGTAAGGTAATTATATCTCTGCATCCCACACCAGATACCTTGTATGTGCTATTGATGCCTTAATTCTCTCCTTCATTACTTGCGTGACTGCCCATCTCTTTTCCTTTCTTTAGCCGCCCACTTTCTTTTTTTCAATCTGATATTTTCTCTTCGATTATCCCTTTTCACTCCCTCCTTTTGTACTATTTACAGCTTTGCATTTTCTTCTCCCCTTTACATGTTGGCCTCAGCTGGATCCCTTACATTGCTTACTTTCCTCACTCTCCCTCACACTGCCCCTTTGGTCCCAACTTTACTTATTCCAGCTCAGTTATCTTCCCTTACACAAACACTTCATCACATGCTCTACTTCAACTCTAAATCACACACTTGTACTGTTTAGACCCTCCGCCACACTTTCCCAATTCTGCTCATACACTTGCCCTTCTCCATCTCATCTGTCTGACTGTTCCTGCTCCCTCTATATACAGACCACTTTCCATCTTACTCCTCCCTTACTCTTAACTTTTATTTTACTGCCTCTCATCCTTGGTCATTTACCTTGTTCAAACTCACATTCTCTAGTTGCCCTCTTCACTTGAACTGCAAATTAATCCACCTTCCAACTTTGTAATTTGCACTACTCCAGTTTATTACTCTGCAGTTGCTCTGCTCGCTCCACATTTTCTTGCATTGCTCTAGTTTAGCACAATCGGCTTTATTTTTTTATATTTATACTGCTCTAGTTCACTCTGTTTCACTTGCACTGCTCTTACTTACTACTCTTTAGTAGCACATCGTTTTGTTCACTCTGCTTCACTTGCACTGCTCTTTCTTACTACTCTCCAGTTATACAACTTTTGTTCACTCTGCTTTATTTGCACTGCTCTAATTTGCTACTCTTTAGTTGCAATGCTCTAGTTCACTCTGCTTAATTTGCACTGTTCTGACTTACTGCTCTTAAGTTGCACTGCTCCAGCTCTGTCTTCTTCACTTACATTCCTTTAGCTCACTCCTCTTCACTTGCAATGCTTTACTTGCACTATTCATGCTTACTACTCTTCAGTTTTCTCATCTTCACTTGTACTGCTCCTGATTACGACTTTTCAGTTGCACTGTTCCAGCTCTGTCATCTTCAGTTGCACTGCTCCAGCTCCCTTCATTTGCACTAACTTTCCACATTGTACCAAATATTACTCAAAGTGTGCCAGGTAACTGAATGTTTGCTCCTTTATCTCCCTCTTTTTTTATTTTCCTTTCTCCAGTTCAGCACGGTTCATGCTTCCTCCTCTTCACTTGCAACTCCTCCAACTAGTCATATTCACTTGTCATGCTCATTCTTATTTAGTTTCTCTTCACCCTTGGGTTCAAGCTAGCACTTCATTCCTTGTTGTGCCATTCTGCACAACTTTGCACTGTTATTTATGTCCCATTCTTGTTTACACCAAGGAGCAGGTACCTGACACATGTCCGACATCGCTGCAGCTACGGGTAAAGAATGATTCCTACTTCAATACACTCTTTAACTTTGAGGTTCCACTGCTGCTGTGGAACAGTCACATGACAGAGAGGAACTGGGATATCCTCGGCAAGAGGCCAGTTCCTTACGGCTGGAAAGATCTACCCCAGGAAGGTAGAATTACCTTTAGCTTTCTCTGCATTTTTTCTTTCTCTTTATCAACCACACACAACTATCTGGCTTATTTATTCTGTCCTGCAAAAAAATGGGCAAAAATAAACTACAGCTCAATATCCATTGTGAATTTCAGTACCTGTCAAGGATGCTGGGCGTTAATAAGATCAGCATAGTTACAGATTTAACAGCCCTAGCTGGAAAGTTCCAATCACACAATTGACTCAACTGTGTATCTGCCCACTGCTCCTCTGAAGTACAATGGCTATACAAGAGTGTAATAGAGAATGTTTCACTGCATGGGCAGATCAAGTGTCTGGTACAATGAGGCTTGTTCTTTTTAGGAGCGCCAAGTGCGCCTACGTCCGACCTAATTCACTAGGGCCACATTAAAAGCAAAAGCTCAAAGGCATCTGAGTAAAGGTAACCCATTGAGTGCTGCAGAAGTTAATACAATTTATTGCACATCTGTCTGTGGCTTCAGCGACAACTGTTACATGTGACTACCAGAGTTTCACTTCCGCTCACATCCTCATGTATACGTTACCATGCCAAGCCTTTCAACATTTCCAGATTTAGATCATCAGAAGGAAGTCTAAAATCTGAAAACTAAAGAGCAGGAACACCTTTTAAATGAAGTGGAATCAACTTGACTTAGCGTACTGTACAATAATATTAAACCACCGAAAAAAAAGGCACAGGACCCAGAACATGTTGATCACTCACCATGTGGAACAGGTGATCTAGGTGCACCAGACCCTCAGATTAGGGAGCGGATAAACCAGCAAAGTACAAAAAGAGGGAAATTGGGCTCTCAGAAAGACTCCACAAGGGCTGCCAAAAATAAAGTTAAAAATGAAATATTTATTGTAGATTCATTTAAAAAGGAACAGTATCTCCATTGGCACTTGACTAAGTGCCCTGGGGGGCATGAAACACGTAGGGCCAATGGAGATACTGTTCCTTTGTAAATGAATCTACAATAAATATTAAATTTTTTACTTTGTTTTTGGGCGGCCCTTGTGGAGTCTTTCTGAGTGCCCAATACCCCTCTTTTTGTACTTAGCATACTTTTGATGCTTGATTAAAGACATCTACACTCAAATAATTGGTGTTTTTTGACAGTAATTGGTTTACAATTTAAAATAAGCCCTTTCTTTGACAGCAGCCGCTCTGAGTCATTTTCCCCTTTTTTCTAATTTTTTCTAAACTGTTTTTTAATTGGTTGCTTTCTGTATAGAAGCTCATTTCCTGTGGGTGGGATCTCAGCCCATAATTAAGTACCTTGGAGATAAAAAACGCGTAGTGCCTATGGAGATGCATTTATACTTTTAACTAAGCTGGGGGTCTGGGGCTGGTACACCAGGACCACACGATCAACTTGGTGAGCTATTTACTTTATTATTCTGGAGCTCCATTTGATCTATCGGTTTAGCAGCCGCTCTAACAACAGGACTTACTATATATATGCAATGCACTTTTCTCCTTGGTTTAAAGGGAACGCAGACATTTAGATTCAAATACCCACCTGGCCTTCAGGGGAAGTGCCGTTGGTTGTGGGCATGAAACGCGTAGGCAGTCTTTGCACGATAATTTCCACTGTATCACATTGTTTGCAACAATAAAGCTGTGTATAGATAAAGATTAGCCATCTCTGAGAATTACTCCAGCTGAGCGCCTGTGTGCGGAACTAATGTTGTGCCAACTGGCCATCAACCTAGAATCTAAGTTGTTGACAGGAGAAAGGATAAAGATGAGCAATTTCTGTATATAACACCCACACCTCTTTATTCATTTTTAATTTTCAGATGTGGCCTCCACGCTCAAGCTGCTCAATGACTCTGCACACAGGGTCATGTTCAGGAGGCAGGGCCCCCAAAAGTGCATCCGCTGTGCTGTGGTGGGGAATGGGGGCATCCTGAATGGATCCAGAAAGGGAAAAGAGATTGATGGGCATGATTATGTATTCAGGTAAGAATGAAAAACAAATGTATCTAATTATGTCTGGGTGTTCCCTGCATTACAAATGTTTGTCCTTATGTTCTTACTCATGATTCTCTCAAATAAATGTTTAACATGGTGTAAATGAATATAGGAAAGTGAAACAGCTAGATATAAACAGCTTGTTACTGGCCCATCCACTTACTTATCATTCTGTTTATATGTGTTACATGCAGGGCAACCATCAGTTATCATAGTCCCCCATACTGATAAGTTAATAATGCCTCCTTCCTGGGGCCCCAATTATTAGCACACTACTCATCTGGCCCCTGTGTGATGGGCCCTGCCATCAAGTTAATGGTCCCCCACTCTAATATGCCCTTGCCAAACCAAAATCATATCCAAAATCCACCAATCCGCTATGATACCCAAACCCTGCCCACTCCTCACTGGTCATGTCCACATTGTGATCGACAAATCACACCTTTCCATCTCTGTGTCCCAAAAGATGCCCCAGTAGCTCCCCCTCTTCTTTTCTGCTGATTCATTGCCCATGCTCTGTGCTGCTGTCACTTACTGATCTTAGGGACTGACACACAATAAACTGAATATATATCATATAAATTGTCACAATAAAAGACTGATTAATACAGATAATAACTACATGACAGCACAGAAACAAGCAGTGATGGGCGAATCGTTTTGGTAAAAAATTTTGACGATTATTATTTGTAACGGTGAAAGATTCACGTAACGATTCACGTCAGAATTATTTTGACGCCGTGTCAATTCTGATGCCGGGGACAATTCAGCCACCCATTTAAGTCAATGTGAGCTTATTAATTGTCGCCAGTGTCATAATATTTGTGATGCTGTCGAAAATTGTGAATTTATTCGCCGGCGGCGAAACGTGGAAATTCGCACCTGCCGAATAAATTCGCCCATCACTAGAAACAGGTGCAATTAGCATCAGCATTTAGTATTCAGCCCTGTAGCATCAGCTGCCAAACTGCTGCTTCCGTCCTGGGATAAAGTCACAATGTTCTGCCCTTACAATACTATGAAACAACACCTCATGGGACAAATTCACAATAGTAAAGATGGTTTATAAAGTACAGTGCCCTTTTAACATTGGCAGCATAATTTAAAATAAATCTGCAAAACAGTCTGGCTTTCTAACCCTGGTGGGGCATACTGTAAACTGAAACACTTTGAACTCCAACATCAAGAAGAGAATGGAGCAGGAGGTTGAATATAACTTTGTGTTTATGGCAAGTTCCAAGTACCTGTGGGATTTAGGCAGCCAAAGGCAGAAAATGCACGAATCTTCTCCTCCCCCCCACCGCTTGCTGCTCGGACCAGATGGACCAGTTTTAGTGAGCCTCGTTCTAGATTTATCTTTGCGTAAATCCCGTTGTAGAAGGGGCTGTGAGTAGAAAGAGAAGGACATAAAAAAACAGACTGTTCATATGTGTAGTTTCTCCTTTAAAGGGGAAGTTTACATCTACGCACAGGTGTGATTGCACGCTACAAATAACATTTTGCAATTTTGTGAACAGTTTTTCCTAATATATCAGCTTATACTTTCCTTAAAGTTTTCACTTCTCCTAATTTAGTAAAAAAAAATGATTTTAATTGATGCAGAGGCGAGTCAGCAAATGATGCACTAATTGTAACAGGTGACTTCTTTAAGCTCAGGGTAAGGAGCTAGTGGTGTGTGCGTCATCCTGGACCCCATGAGATCCGTGGGTGGGGTTGGTTTAGGCCAACTAGCTGCCCCTCTAGAGTAGTGATCTCCAACCAGTGGCTCACAAACAACATGTTGCTCAATAACTTCCAGTGGCCTGAATGCTGGTGTTTATTTTTGAATTCCAGGCTAGGAGGCAAGTTTTGGTTGTATAAAAATCAAGTGTACTGGAAAACAGACCCTCTTTTAGGCTGCCAGTCCACATTGGGGCTACCAAATAGCCAATCACAGCCCTTATTTGGTTTGTGTTACTCCCCAACTCTTTTTACAATTGAATGTAGCTCAAGGGTAATATAGATTGGGAATCCCTGCTCTAGATAGTTCTTAAAATATATTGACAGCAGCAGCTATAGCCCCAATGAATGTGTGCTAATTATTGGCTGAAGCTGCTGTTGTTAAGAAATGTATCCAGTAATGCAGGGGAGTAAAACTGGCTATACACTGGCCTATAAAAATATATGGGGCCTGTTGAGCAAGGACCACATAAGCACATTGATATAGTTGTCTTCTGACATGTCTCCATAGATTCCCAGGGCCAAACAATCAGATCATAACAAGCTGGTGTACACAACAATGAGTAAGTTAAATGCTTTACATGTACAGGAGTTTTAGAAGGGCAATAAGAAGACTCTTTATATAAGGCAGCTCTAGAAGCAACTTTACAAATACACAGGGAAGCCCTGTAAATATAAACCTGTGTTTAATTTGCCATGCCAATTTACAATATATAAAACAAGTGTCTATCATTGTTTTTGTTTTCATCTCATCCATCTCTGACCACCACTCCCTTCATTCTGTCCCCCTTTTACACTTGTGGAGGTGTGATCTCATACTTCTCTCTCTGTTGCTATACTTACTAGGGAAATATGATAAACAGGAAGAGTTTTTTTATTTTTATTTTATCTTTACAACAAAGAGTGATGAGTACTACACATATAAAACACCCAATGACACCATTAAGCCTTACATGACACACTCCACAGTTACAGCCACTTCCCCTGATACCAACTTCTTTTACCCAGCACCATCTCCATTTACTATTCACATAGTCCTGGGGTCCCCAACGTTTTTTACCTGTGAGCCAAATTCAAATGTAAAAAGAGTTGGGGAGCAACACAAGCATGAAAAAATCCCTTGAGGTGCCAAATAAGGGCTGTAATTGGTTATTTGGTAGTCCCTATGTGGACTTGCAGCCAACAGGAGGCTCTGCTTGGCACTTTACTTCGTTTTTATGCAATTAAAGCTTTCCAAGCCTGGAATTCAAAATATGCACCTGCTTTGAGGACACTGAGAGCAACATCCAAGGGGTTGGAGAGCAACATGTTGCTCACAAGCCACTGGCTGGGGATCACTGACATAGTCCAACAGTTATAGATCCTACTCCAACACCATCTTTCCTTATTAAGAATTCTATCCCACAGGTACAGGCTCTTCTGTGATACCAATTTTGCTAACTATACAATCGCACCATACTGTACATTGTCCAACAGGTCAAGCCCCATTCTATGACAACATCTTCATAAATCTATCCAGCAACCCCAATTCAGGTTACAGACTATAGTGTTCCTAAAGGCTTAGGGTGCTTTTCTCCTCTTTGCCCTAAAAACTCTCTGTAGCCTGTTTTCCTTTATGTTATGCTTTGTTACATGTTCTTACAGAAGAAAAACATACTTTCTCCCTCTTTGTTACCATGTTTTCCTTCTCCGCCTTCTTTCTCTAATCTCTGTACTATCCTCTCTTAAGGCTGAATGGGGCTGTGATAAAGGGATTCGAGAAAGATGTTGGCACCAAGACTTCATTTTATGGTTTCACTGTCAACACCATGAAGAATTCGCTGATATCTTACAATGAGTATGGCTTTACCCAGACGCCGAAAGGGGCAGTAAGTACATACATAACCAGCTACCAATAGGTTGATAGCTAGCAAAAAGAATTAAAAAAAAATAATAAAAATTTGAGTGCTGCTACATTTGCTCAGAATTTGAGCTGCAACAAGTCTAGCACGTGTTTGTTCTGCTGTCATTCCCTGGTGCTCTGCTACAAGTTATCAAAATTAAAAAAAAGAATACAACTTGACATTTTGGGTGTTTTGTCATACTTTATTATTAGTTTTTATTTTTTTACATTAAGACCCCTTAAAAACCTTTGGTTAGGGCCCCTCTTAAGGTGGCCATACACGGGCTGATAAAAAGTCAGTAGCTTATTCGCTCAAATATCAGCTAAATACCATGTGCTTGATTTTGCTGTTGAATTGAGGGCTGCATCTGCACATTTATATGGTCCTCATCCTCAACTGTTTGCCTAGTGGCAATTATGATCCAATTGTTGGCCCAATGGCCAAAAGTTTGGATCAGCCCAATGTTTCCCACTTCAAGCTGGACATATTGATGAAAGGTCCTCGCCAAACAAGCAGATCTTGACATGTATGGCCATCTTTAGACCATAGCAAGGTTAAAGCAGTGCTATATCCGCCATTCTCCCAAAGATATTGGACAACAAGGAAGTGTTGAACTCAGATTTCAACTTAATTGATCAGTTTGCTGAGCTTTCCTTTGTAGTGAGCAAATTAACATTTCCAACAAATCGTACCCTTCCCAGATTTAAGCTCTTCCTCCACTACCTTTGTTTCCCCTTATTTCAACAGTCTGCACCCACTTTACAGGGCTGTACACTTGAGATGTCCTGGTATACTGTAGGTCCAAAGTAGAATGTTAGGCATTTATCTCATAATGTAAGTGGTGGGTCAAGGTCTACTGGCATCCAACATACTATGATCAGTCACATTCAATTCATCACCTGTACCCACTGCCACCACCACTAGTTGCTTACTAACATCTTTCCAGTCGCTTCTCCTGTCTACCGCTTGTTCTGGCCAATATTAATTTTTCTGTGGCATAAATGAGTGAAGGTGACCTCACTCTCCAATAACAAATTGACAAGCTATGTTTTTCTTTCAGGATCTCCGATACATCTTCATTCCCTCTGACCTACGTGATTATGTCATGCTACGCTCTGGAATCTTGGGAGTCCAGGTGCCCAGTGGATATGACAAAGGGGATAAGTAAGTAATAATAAGTGGTATTATGGTCTTTCCGTTAATGTTTTGTGAAAAAAAAACGGCTCCTTACTTATTTGCAATCTCTTCTCAGACCATCTGTATACTTTGGACCCAAACCTTCTCCCAGGAAGTTCAAAATGTTGCACCCAGATTTCCTGCTATATACAAGGGAGAGGTAAATATAGAAACCATTTTTGACTGTTTGCCTTGTTACTTCTCTCACTCCGACCTCAACTCCCTGGCTCTCCTTTACTCTCACAAGATCATCCCAGTAACCAAATGCAACCAATCAAAAATAAGGTTTACCTGTACTTATGCAGTAATTATAATGCTATTATATACTATAGAATGCCCATATGACTTCTTTTCATATCCCAATTGTATCATCTTTAGTGTTCCAAGGGGGAGAGGAGTTTACAGCAGGTATTGTTATTATCAGCATCCTCAATAAAGGCAGAACAAAAAATAATCTTTTTGTCTCCCTACCAGATTCTTGAAGTCAGACATATTAAACACAAAATATGCCGGCTTGTACATGCCAAGTACCGGGGGACTTATGCTACTGACTGCTCTGCACAGCTGTGACCAGGTAAAGAAGCCCCACCTCCTCTATGCTCTTAAAGGAGCTGTTCACCTTTAGTTAACTTTTAGTATGATGTAGTGAGTGATTGGTTGGTTTAATTTTTTATTATTTGTGTTTTTTGATTAATTTAGCTTTTTATTCAGCAGCTCTCCAGTTTGCAATTTCAGCAATCTGGTTGCTAGGGTCCAAAATATCCCAGCAACCATGAGATATGGATATGGAATATGAATAGGAGAGGGACCGAATAAAAGATGAGTAATAAAAAGTAGCAATAACAATACATTTGTAGTCATACAGAGCATTGGTTTTATAAATGGCGTCAGTGACCCCCATTTGAAAGCTGGAAAGAAACAGAAGAAAAAGGCAAATAACTCAAAAACTATAATATATAAACAATGAAGAGCAATTGCAAAGTTGCTAGGAATTGGACATCCTATAACATATTAAAAGTTACCTCAAAGGTGATCCTCCGCAATATTACTTTGCTGCTATGTCCTCTGCTTTAGGGGACCCTGCTGAAGGCTGAGATATTTAAGAGAACATCCACATGATAAACACACATGATGATGAAGCAGACAAAATGGGTGCCCTACTGACAGAACTAGTGCCTAACTTGCGATTTTATCACTGCACGCAGCCGCTGCGGGGAGAAGATAGAAGGCACTGCTCTCTACTCCCATTTTAGGAAGCAAAAAAAAGTACCAGATCCTGGGTCGGGGTGTCTAGTTGGGTGCTAATGCCACAGTTTTTAAACAGTCAGAGCTGAGCAAGTGGTATGTTTCGGCTTATACTGTAAGGCCACCCTAGGCCCAGGCCTAGGCGGCTTCTCCCCAAATCCAGGCCTGCCCATTAATGGGTGATTCCTTGTTTAAGGCTGCGGGCCATTGTAAATTTGAAAACGGGCTGCAATTGGCCCGCAGACCGGACTTTGGACATGCCTGCTTTACTGACAAGTATCCCAAGGTTAGTGATTCGATTTACTAGGGTTCCTAACAAATTAGCACCCACCAATAAATAGTTTTGATGCATCATATTTATACCTTTCTCTCTTTCCGCCAGGTGAGCGCCTACGGTTTCATCACTCCAGATTACAATCGCTATTCAGACCACTATTATGAGCTTCAGAAGATACCCCTTGAATTCTATGCCAATCACGACATGATTTTGGAAATGCAGCTGTGGGGCAGGCTGCATGACAAAGGGATCATCAAATTGTACAAGAGATGAGACGAGGAAACTTCATTCCGGCACAGCATTTCAGCCCCCATAGGATTTATGGTGCACAGCACCCGACAAGATAATATACCTCTTGTTAGTATACTGGAAATGGGTGGGTGGGTAGGGCTTTTCGTGGTTGGACCATTATTCCATTGTAAATGGAAAATGTTGTTAAACAACTTGGTTATGAGGGGTCCAATCTGAGAGGTTGAGTTTATATCCTTTTAAGTGGCCTTATAGACATTTAAAATGTTTCTCTGGGGCAAAAACTTCTGGTTTCAGCCTGATGAAGATGGCAAGGCTGGACCTATCAAAACTATCACCCTGTATTGCCTTTGCTGGAGTGCAATCACTCTGGTACATTGTATAGACACTTGCACTAACTGATACAATGTGAATTTGGTTGGCCAGATACCAGAATAACCTTTTTACTGTGACTGTAGCCTTTCTATATCATATTTTAAAAGTCAGATTTTAGCAGTGTAACATTTGTAATTTGATGAGGGTGCACTTTTTAAATTCCTCCTTAGAATTTAAGGAGATGTAACATTTTAGTATGATGTAGCCGGTGGCATTCTGTTAAGCCAATGGTCTACATGTTGAATGATTTTCTAATTATATCAACTTTTAATTTGATACAGACAATGATTCTGAGACAATCTCCAAATGGTTGTCTTTTTATTTGTTTTTTATTAATTAATATTCTTTTTCAGAAGCTCTCTATCTAGTTGTTACGGTCCAGTTTCCCTGGCAACCAGACAGTGGTTTGAAAAAGTGGACTATACATAGCAGATGCCCGAATAAAAAGATAAATAACAATGTAGCCTAACAGAGTAATAGTTGTTTGGCTGATGGTGTCAGTGACCTCCATAAGAAATATGTAGAAGAGGAAGGCAGATTATTTATTAAAGACCAAATGAAAAGTTGCCAAGAAAAGGATATTCTATAACAAACTAAGGGATAACAGAAAGGTGAAATGCCCCTTTAAATTTTTTACATGACCATAATAGGCTGATAATTTAAAGCCAAAAAAAATTAGTTTAATCTGAAAAATTCTAAACATTTAATTTGTTCTTTAAACATCTTTAAGCAAGAGAAGAGTCTGGTACTCTGTATGTAGCAGGTGTAAGGGTGAGAGAAGTAGGAAGAAGAGGCATATAAATAGGGTCAGGGTCAGACTGGGCTGCGGGACACTGGAAAAAACCTGGAGGGCCCTGGTCCTAGTGTGACCTACTGGCCCAGACCCGCTCCCTGCACAAAGCCTGCTGCTGTCTCTGACCTTTCTTCCTGGTCCCCCCCACGTGCCCGCTAGAAGATGGAGGTAGGACCAGGGGTTTCCAGCTGGGGGTGCAGGGGCCCCTGAGGCAACAGCCCCAGACTGACATATGCCCAATTTTTATCCAAATATCTGTGAGGAGGCAGGCCCATTGTTGGGCCCCGTACACAGGCCAATATGTTGTTGACTCGGTAACTTATATCGGCACCACCTTAAGAAGGATTAACGTCCTGTTTTGACATAATAGAAGAAGTGCTGATGTCATCACTTTGATGCCAGTGATCTTCTGTTGGCTTGTGCCTTTTTAATCCTTCTGCTGCTGAAGATATTACTTTTTTCTGCATATAATTAGTTGCAGCCTTCCATCAGTGAAAGCAACTCGTTTTTTTTTGTTTGTTTGAAATGTTGTTTTAAATAAAAGTTTGTTTATATTTCTGATGCTAAAACACACCATATTCGTTGTTTTAGGTGAGACAATAGTCATGTCATATGTGCAATATGTTATGTTTGCAAATGCAAGGAGTCTGACTGGTAAAATGGGAGAGCTGGAGGTGCTGGTGCTGGTGCTGGAGGGAAAATATGATGTGGCCAAAACATGGCTGAATGAGTCACTTGACTGGGCAGTTAATATCAGCTGCTATACTTTGTTTCGGAGGGACAGAGGCAATAGAAAAGGAGGAGGGGTATGTCTGTTTGTTAGGCAGGATTTAAAAGCTAATATAAAGGAGGAGGTTATGTTAGAAAATGAGGGGGATGAAGACTTATGGGTGGAGCTCTTAACTGATTATAAAGAGTTCTGCAAATTAATTGTAGGCGTATGCTATAATGTAATGTAAGTGAGGAGGAGGAGGCTAAGTTCCTGATGCAAATAGAAAAGGCTGCTAGTTTGAGTAAAGTAATGATAATAGGGGATTTTAATTGCCCAGATATTGACTGGAGCAACAGTACAGCCATGGCAGTTAATGGGAACACATTTATAAACTTGTTGCATCACAATTTTATGGCACAAGTTGTTGTGGAGCCAACCAGAAAAAATGCTATTCTGGATCTAGTGATCTCAAATGACCCAGAACTTATAGCAAATGTGCAAGTCATTGAACCCCTGGGTAATAGTGACCATAATTTTATATCATTTCATGTCTGGTGCAAAAAACAAATATACGCTGGGGCAACAAAAACCCTGAATTTCAGAAAAGCTAATTTTAGTGCCTTAAAGGAATTACTCAGCGTAAAAATAACAACTGGGTAAATAGATAGGCTGTGCAAAATAAAATAAAAAAATCCAATATAATTAGTTAGCCAAAAATGTAAGCATGTCTAAAGGGCTGGATAAACTGGATGTCTAAAATTATAGACTGAACACTGCTTGCTGCTTTGAAGTTCCCATGGTTTCCACTGATTGGTTACCAGGCAGTAACCAATCTGGGTTGGGCATATGGGTCTTAACTGTTACTTTTGAATCTGAGCTGAATGCTGAGGATCAATTGCAAACACACAGAACAGTTATGTCCCATGTGGCCCCCCCTTCAAGTCGCTGACTAACTCAGAGTTAGAGAGCTGAAAAGCAGGAAGTTGTGTTCTGTTATGTTAGACATCCAGTCACTCCAGCCTTTATACATTACATATTTCGCTAACTAACTATATTAGAAACATTTTTTATTTTGCACATATCTATTCACCCAGTTTTTATTTGCACACTGAACTGTTCCTTTAAGGGCTGCCCTTCAGAGCATAGATTCCCTGAGCTCTAAGAGAGCTTAGTTCAGTTTTAGATCGGCCTCTATTTCAGATGTTCTCAAATTCGTTTTCATCTGGTATGGTACCTATGGATTGCAGGAAAGCTGATGTCATTTCAATATTTAAAAAGGGATTATGACCTTAGCCTGGCAATTATAGGCCATTAAGTTTGACATCACTGGTGGGCAAATTATTTGAAGGCTTGTTAAGGGATCACATTCAACATTTTGTCCTAGTGAATGGCATTATGAGCAGCAATCAGCATGGCTTTATGGAGGATAGGTCATGTCAGACAAATTTGAATGCCTTTTATGATGAGGTAAGTACGATGCTGGACAGTGGGGGGCAGTAGATGTGATCTTTTTTGATTTTGCTAAAGCGTTTGATACAGTGCCTCAGAAACGACTGCTTTCTAAACTAAGGTCTGTTGGGCTTAATGAAGTCGTTTGCACATGGATAGGAAACTGGCTACAGGATTGGGTACAGAGGGGGGTTGTTAATGGTACATTCTCTACTTGGAGTAAGGTTCTCAGTGGGGTCCTTCAGGGCTCAGTATTGGGTCCACTTTTATTTAACATGTTTATTAATGACTTTGGGATGGATATTGTAAGTAATGTATCAGTGTTTGCAGATGGCACAAAACTATCCAGCCCAATTAATTCCATCCAGGATGTGGCATCCTTGCAACATGATCTTGACAAACTGGCAATCTGGGCAGCTAAGTGGCAAATGAGATTCAATGTTGATAAATGTAAAGTCATGCACCTGGGATGTAAAAATATCCAAGTCACTTATACCCTTAATGGGACTGCACTAGGCAAATCCATGATGGAAAAGGACCTTGGAGTCCTTGTAGATGATAAACTTGGCTGTATCAAGCAATGCCAGTCAGCAGCATCAAGGGCAAATAAGGTCTTGAGCTGTATTATATTAAAAGGGGCATTGATTTGTGGGAGGAGTCCACCTTACAGAGCACTGGTAAGGCCCCATCTAGAATATGCCGTACAGTTTTGGTCTCCATCACTCAAACATGACATTATTGAATTAGAGAGGGTACAGAGAAGGGCAACTAAGCTGGTAAAAGGAATGGAAAATCTTAGCTATGAGGAAAGACTGGCCAAATTGGGGATGTTCTCACTGGAGAAGAGGCGCTTAAAGGGTGATAAGATAGTATATAAGGGGATCTTATAATAATCTCTCTAATGCTTTATATACCAGTAACCTCAACACCAACACTTCCATTGAACCACAACGGTTTTGTTTTGCAACACCGATCCTTGCTTACAAGGGGAATATGCTGACATGTATATTAAGCAGCATTTTAAAAACCTTCCCAATTTTGTTCCATGTTTAACCCTGTGAAAAGCATTTCCCACTTAATATGTTGCAGAGATGCCCTTATACTGTCAAAGTTTGCACATCTAAGATTTTGTGTTTTAGTTGCTCCCTTATAGAGTTGTTTCTGCAACATGCTCACCCATGCAGATGCTAGAGATAAATTCGGTATTATTGATTATTACAAGATCCAAAAGAGACTGGTTCCTAGTAGGTCCTTGGAGCTAAAAAAAAAAAAAAGTTGTCATTCAGCATATGTACAAAGCTACTAGCTTTTTCTGATTTGGCAACCCCATTACCCCAGTCAATTCTAGTCACCGATAATAATAACTTGACCTAGTTGTGAAGTCGCTTCTATTTGTAAAAGTAGCTGGAAAAGTATTGTGATTTTTTCTGAAGCAAACTCAACAGTACAAAACAGTACATTACAGTACAGTTCATTACTTTACAACACAAATTTTTTGGTGTTCCTGTTTTTTTAAACAGTGCAAGACAGCCATTGATTGGTCCTGATGACCTTGCCGAGGTTTACTATAAGCTACGACGCCGACAAAATCAATATAGGCAGCAGCATACCTTGCATGATGACTTAACATGCAAAGGCAGTTTTGGGTTTACACTTTTCTAAACCAAAAGCCAAATGAATGGAATGGTTGTCAGGTCCGTGCTTGAACATTATTGTCTCATGTACTGCTCATATTAATTAATATAACTATACAGCCAAATATGGCAAGTTTTAACTGTGCCCAAGACAGATCCATCCTGTGCCCATGCTGCTTTTCATTCATTCGCTTTTCATTTACACCCCCCTTCCTCTGGGATAATTTCCCCAGCTGGCCACTTGAACGACGACCCCCTGTGGTGGTGACTAATTTATTGATATCCTCAAAGTTGCGTCCCCATGCCCTTGTACCCTAGGCAGTTGTCTACTATACCTACCCCTAGTTCCTGCCCTGTAACCAAAAATCTCACTCTGTAAGATATAATCTACACATATATGTACATATAACATTTTTCGGCCATTGTACAGCATTAACAGCCCAATACATTTGCTCGTAGCCTGTACAGAAAGATACGATAAACCTATACCAGCACAGATATTCCACTCTACTAAGCACAATTCAACCGGAACAGCCCTCTAAATTTGCTCATAGCCTGAACAGAGAGACATCATTAAAATTATACCAGCACAGTATTCACAGTGGTGTAACATAAAACAGCCAGGCCAGAGTCAAAAATGTTTCCACTTTTTATTAACTGAGATAACCTGCACCCTATTCCCCATCTAGTGCTTTCACCAAACTTGCTAAATACTGGAAGATGCACCTGAAAGAATCCTTACCACGACTGACCCCAGTAAACATTCTCAGTGGCCTGATGTATTCCTTATACTTATACTAAGCACAATTCAGCCGGAACTTCAACCTAAGTGTGGGCATAGCCTGTGCAGAGATATACCATAACATGATTTTATTAAAGGAGAACTAAACCCTAAATATGAATATGGCTAAAAATGCCATATTTTATATAGTGAACCTATTGCACCAGCCTAAAGTTTCAGCTTCTCAATAGCAGCAATGATCCAGGACTTCAAACTTGTCACAGGGGTCACCATCTTGGAAAGTGTCTGTGACACTCACATGCTCAGTGGGCTCTGAGCAGCTGTTGAGAAGCTAAGCTTAGGGGTTATCACAAATTATCAAGCAGAAAATGATAAATATAAGTTGATGCTACAAGGCTGATTATTAAATTCTGATGCTAGTTGCACTGGTTTCTGTGCTGTCATGTAGTAATTATCTGTATTAATTACTAATCAGCCTTATAGTGTGACATTTCTATTCTATGTGTCCTGTATATTGTGAGTGGGTCCCTAAGCTCAGTAAGTGACAGCAGCACAGAGTATGTGCAGTGAATCAGCAGAAAAGAAGATGGGGAGCTACTGGAGCATTTTTGGGGACACAGATCTTCCCTGCTAAAGGGTTATGGTTGCCTTGGGCTGGTTCAGAATCACAAAACATAATGTACAACATTTCTAGCCTACTTCTTTAGTTAACCTTTAGTTCTCTTTTAATTCTGATATTTGAGGAATGTGTTCACTGAACTGAGTGTTGTTTCACCCAGTTCCATGCTATTAGACAAATAGCACTGTTACTGCACTTGGAGCCATTGGGGTGGCCTAGATGCAGGCACAAACAGCAGATTTCAGACTTGTAACATGCAAGTATGCTGTCCAGAACCAATACCCGCGCTATGTGCCCCGTTGGCCCAGATCCCCATTCTGCTCTTCTTCTTCCTGCTGCGACCTCCCTTCTTCAGGCCATGCGCGGCAAAATCACAGTGCGCGCACAAACAACGGGGGGGGGGGGTTTGGCCAGAGGGGGCCCTGAGAGCCCTTGCTGGAACATGTGGGTATAGTTGCAATTTTTATAGTTAGCGATCTATGTGTTACAATTCTGGAATTCTTGGTAGCCACCTTTGCAAGCCAGAAAGGGAACATCTCCTGTAAATGCAGAATAGGGTATTATTATTTTCACAAACCAGGAGGCTGGCAATCACATGATAGTCTGGGGAGTAATTATAGGGATCGATCTGGGCCCTAATTGTGAAAGTACCAATTACAGCTGCTACTGCTGGGTCAATGGGGTACTATTTGGTAAGCATGCCCAGCCAGTATAGTCTGCCTATAGGATCCAGAAAGTGCACGGCTCTTACAGGTGGACTTTGCACGAACTAGGAAAACAAAGAAAAAAAGCTGGCTATAAAATGTTAAACACATATTTGGAAATAAAAAGAGGGACAAATATGTTTTAACCAGGCCCATTTTGACCACACACCCTAATTAACGTGTTTATTTTACAAAATTTGGCAAGTTATGAAAGTTTGAACACATTTCTGTGTTTTTTTTCCAGTTATTACAGTTTTCCTAATGAAGGTGAATTGCCCTTTAAGTTGTGAGTCTAACATTTCCCGAGGGACCTGTTATCTAATATAATTGTTACAAAGTATCTTATCTGAACCTCATGGCTGTTCTGGGCTCTCTGCCAAAAGCCAATTAAGTTAGAAACATTGTATCTTTTTTTTTTGCTGTTCAGTGCAGAGAAAATCTGGACTTTCCAGTATAAACACGACTGCGGGTTGAGCTGTCAAAAGAGGGACTGTCCCTCTAAAAACGGGACATTTGGGAGGTATGCAGAGCAACGGTTATCATACATATACCATTTGTTGCCAGAGTTCAACGGGGGCAGTGGGGTTCATTTAGGCACTGTTATACAATTTAAGCAATATATGCTAATATATAGTGTATTGATGATATCAGATTTCCGATTTTTACCTCCAGATTGAAAAGTTGTTTTTTCACACCTGAACCAACACTGTGGCATTCCTGTAGTGTTTATAAAAGGCCTCTCTGGAACACTTTTTGTACTTTATGTAAAGAATTTTCTTGAGAACGTATTTTTACTCTTTGTAGCATATAAGAATGTTTTTGTCACAAATATAAACTTGAGGCAAGATATTTTTCAAGCTGCACTTGGAAGCACTTGGGTAAGCAGTTAGCAAACCTGTTTGTTCTTAAAGGTTACCTATCACGAGTTGTGTGCTAGGACAAAACCTGCAAGGGAAGGAGCTCCCGTTACAGACGCAGGGGTGATTCTTACCCCTCTTGCCTCCTTTCCAGGGAGTTCGGGGGAGTCCACAACAGTCTACATCGCTAGATGATTTGATAACCAATTTTTTGCCACCCCTGGTAACTAGTGGAGTGCTGCTGCCTAAGGCAAATTTTTTTAACTCAGGGCCCCTGTGTAGTGATATTTCAGCCATCAGAAATTCTGCATTTTGCCATGTGCAATTCTTTTCACGAAACTAAAAACGAAAATTTTGCCAAGAAAAAATTCGGTCATCGCTACCCATGTGTTTACAGCAGTGTGTACCCCCGTGTATACAGCAGTGTTCAGACACAAGCATAGGGTTTCAACCTGGTCAATTTTTACCCGGACAGCCCAGTTTTTGTAAGGGCTTTCTGCTGGGTTAAAATAAAAATATGGATATCCTGACTGCACAACGCTTTTCATGCACCTTCCTGTTCTTGTCTTTAAATCAGGGGAGTAACTATATAGAAGCAGACCCTGCGGCTGTAGGGGGGGCCAGCAGTTAAAGAGGCCCCAAGAAGCCATAATTCATGTACATTTTGAATAAATACTGGTAAAACAAGTCAACCTGTAGACATTTTTTGGGGCCAAAAAAAAATTTGCTGTGGGGCCCAGTAATATCTAGTTACACCACTGCTTTTAATATTATCATGTATTCAGGTCTGGACTGAGAATCAAAATAGGCCCTGGCATTTCAAGTCTACAGAGGCCCAAACAGCCCCCACAAGCCCACTAAACTTTCTATGGCACCTTATAGTAGCATTTGCCAGAACCCACAGATTGCCAGTCCGGCCTGCATGTATTCTTCTCTCCACCTCCTCTTTCTAATACCTGGGTCCTCTGGAAATTTTCCTAGTGGCCTGGTAAACCGGGCAAGCTTATATTCAGACAGGTTTAGTCCAGTGCACATATCAGTGTCGGACTGGGACACGAGGGGCCCACCCAATAACCTTAGACCAGGGGTGCACCATAAAACCTTAGACCAGGGGCCGACTCTCAGTACTAATATTCTTCATCTCCTCAATCAACCTCTATTCTCCTAGTCTGTTTTTTTACATACTATAATCAATTATTCCATCTATTTAGCCTCTTTGTTCTCATAGAAATAGGGAATGGCCATGAAATAGGCCACAAGTTTAGCAGCATGAGGGCCCCTGACTCCTGGGCCCACCGGGACTTTTCCTTTTATCCCGGTGGGCCAGTCCGACACTGGAACATATGTATACTCAATTATCCAAATTAAGTGACCTCCCTGAAATATTTAAAGCCTACACACACTTGACATTACATGAAGGATAGCCTTTTTGACCGTGTTTTAAAGGGCATCTAAAGCCAAAAAAATAAAATCCCATTTTTACTTTTTTTAATGAAAAAGAAACCTTAGTATACAAAATACAGCATTTCTAGCCTTATTCTATTTTAGACTTTACTTCCCCTTTCATCCACATGCATAGGGGAGCTTCTGTCACATCTCCAATATGGAAAGAATGTAAAATTGAATGCTTATCTGGTATGTGAAGTTCCTTCTGACCCATACAGACAACTAGGCTGATTTGAAAAAAAAAATGCAGATAATTATAGACAGCAGACAGGGTACAAACGATTGTGCAAACACTCAATCATAACAAGCATCTCATTATGTTTGTATCAGTCTGTTTAAGAGCTGGAAATGATAACACTTAGTCAATCCTCACATGACTAAATATTGTCAGCCATAATGTGGTTGCATACCATTCTGTTAGCTGAAACCATTTAAGCAAGAAGGAAGTACATCATAGAAACGGCTACACTAAACAAACGGACGTCATACTTACAGGTTAAACTCCAATGAACTTGTTCAACAGCTCTAACAAAACTGACTTGCAAATAGGTAGCTTCCCAATATTTCCCTGTAGCAGACCCTTTAAAGGGAATGCTCACCTTAAAACTATCTTTAGTATGACAGTATTGACAGTGATATTCTGAGACACATTGCAATTGGTCTTCATTTTTATGTTATTTTTTGATTTGGCCACTCTCCAGTTTGGAAGTTCAGCAGATATGCTAGGCTTAAATTACCCTTTCAAACAGGCAGCAGTGTGAATGGCTGGTCTTTTACTGGCCTGTTGATGGCTGATGGCTGTTCCCAATGTTATTAATAGGGAAAAAAGATAAATATATAGGAACACTTAGGGGCACATTTACTAAGCTTGAGTGAAGGATTAGAAGTAAAAAATTAGAATTTCGAAGTATTTTTTTGGGTACTTCGACCATCGAATAGGCTACTACGTCCTTCGACTATGATCTCGACTTCGATTCGAACGACTCAAACTAAAAATCGTTCGACTATTCGACCATTCGATAGTCGAATTACTGTCTCTTTAAAAAAAACTTTGCCTACATACTTCGGTAGTTTAAACCTACCAAGGTACAATGTTAGCCTATGGGGTCCTTCCCCATTACTTTTCTAAGTTTTTTTTTGATCAAAGGAAAATCCTTCGATCGATGGAATAAAATCCTTCAGATTGTTCCATTCTAAGGATTTCATCTGTTTTTTGATCGAAGGAAAATCCTTTGATCGATGGATTAAAATCCTTCGAATCGTTCGATTCTAAGGATTTCATCATTTTCATGATTTTTCATGATTTTTCCTTCAATCATTTGATCGTAGGATGTGCGGTGAATTCGATATTCGAATTCGTAGGATTTTACCTCGAGGGTTGAATTAGAGGGTTTATTAACCCTCGATATTCGACCCTTAGTAAATGTGCCCCCAAGTGTGAGTTAGACACAGCAATATGAATAAATAGTCAGAGGATGAAGGCAAATAACTCAAAAGCTAAACAAAATGAAAATGAAGACAAATTAAAAAGTTACTTAGAATTGGCCATTCTATAACATACTAACAGTTAACTTGAAGGGGAACTACTCCTTTAAAACATGCACATTCTGGAACCTTAGTAACAATCGAAGAACAAAATGATGTCCTCTCAGTTCAGGAAGAGTTGGTTTTCATTTTTTATAATTTGTCCTTTTTAAGGTTATTTAGCTTTATATTCAGCAGCTCTTCAGTTTGCAATATCAGCAGTCTGGTTGCTAGGGTCCAAATTACCCTAGCAACCATGCATTGCTTAGGATAAAAACTGGAATAGGAATAGAATAGGACCTGAAACGAAAGATGGCAAATACAAAGTAGCAATAACAATAAATGACCCTATCTAAAAAACAGAACAACTCGTGATAGGGTCAGTTACCTCCATTAGAAAGCCGGAAAAAGACTCAGAAGAAGGCAAATAATTAAAAAAATATATAAAAAATAAATAATGAAGAACAATTGAAAAGTGGCTTAGAATGGACTATTCTGTAACTTACTAAAAGTTAACTTAAAGGTGAACCACCCCTGTAAAGAAAATAAAAAGGCAGTAAGAAAATAAAGAATGGGCAAAAGGGGTACCAACAATAACATTTGGAAAATAAGAAGTGTTTAATGTAGCTGCTATTTTAGTATCCTATTGCATGTACAATGTAGAATATTGTTAGTGGTTTCTCTGGTGGGTCCATAATATCCCAGTCCAACACTGAGGCCCTCTAAGCCTATTGTTTTATTCTGTTGGTTTATTGTAACCCGCTGGCACTATATATATTGATGATGATAATGATGATGAAGGTAAAGTCTCTAAACAGTTCATCGTTCCAACCAGGATGCCCAATTTTCATAGGAGCTAATGATTTCCTGTTTCACATATTCTATTGGATGTTTTACAATAAACAGCAAGAAGATAACAACATAACAGCTACTTTCCTGCAGACTCAAAACCATGTATAACAAGTAACACAAAAGTATGCTCATTCAGAAAGGACTTGAATATGAAATAAAAATTGTTGGAACAAACAACACGTTTCTAATCAGTTATCAAACAGAATAGTAACAATGTGATTATATGAAAAATAGTAAAATACAAAAATAAACAATACAAAAAAAAAAAATCCAGTGGATGATAAAAAAAAGAAAAGAAGACCATTGTTTTCAGGAACAAAATTAGATTTCCAATTAGGGTTCCCATCAGCGCTCCTCCCTTCTGTACATGTGCCAGCAGGCAATGAGCCCATATCCATCAATACTGTCCAAGCCCCACCTGTACCTGTGCCAGCCCAGCAGCCATTAGCCATCAATATTGCCCCTAAGTAGAGATGTCGCGAACTGTTCGCCGGCGAACTTGTTCGCGCGAACATCGGGCGTTCGCGCTCGCCGGAAGTTCGCGAACGTCGCGCGACGTTCGCCATTTTGGGTTCGCCATTGTTGGCGCTTTTTTTTGCCCTCTCACCCCAGACCAGCAGGTACATGGCAGCCAATCAGGAAGCTCTCCCCTGGACCACTCCCCTTCCCTATAAAAACCGAAGCCCTGCAGCGTTTTTTCACTCTGCCTGTGTGTGCTGAAGAGATAGTGTAGGGAGAGAGCTGCTGCCTGTTAGTGATTTCAGGGACAGTTGAAAGTTTGCTGGCTAGTAATCATTTTGATACTGCTCTGTTATTGGAGGGACAGAAGTCTGCAGGGGTTTGAGGGACATTTAAGCTTAGGTAGCTTTGCTGGCTAGTAATCTACCTTCTACTGCAGTGCTCTGTATGTAGCTGCTGTGGGCAGCTGTCCTGCTTCTGATCTCATCTGCTGACTGCTGCAATAACAGTAGTCCTTGTAAGGACTGCTTTTATTTATTTTTTTGTTGTTTTACTACTACTACTACTACTACTATAAGAGCCCAGTGCTATTAGTCTAGCAGTGTTGGGGAGTGGGACTGGTGTGCTAATCTGCTGCTCCTAGTAGTTCAGCAGCACCAACTTTAATTTTTTTTTTTAATATTAATTTTTTTTATTTTACTTTTTTTTATTTTACTACCGCTGTAGTAGTGTATAAGTTGACCTTTTAGGCATTATTTGCCCTGTAGGCATTATTTGCACACTGTTTTCTTCAACCCGCCATCTAGCTGTGTGACCTTGTTCACATTCTGTCTAAATATCCATAATATTACCGTCTCCAGAAAAAACACCGGAGTGACTTTTTTCAAGCAGCCATAATATATTTTACGTAATCCGTTTCCACCGCTGTAGTAGTGTATACGTTGACCTTGTAGGCATTATTTGCACACTGTTTTCTTCAACCCGCCATCTAGCTGTGTGACCTTGTTCACATTTTGTCTAAATATTGATAATATTATCGTCTCTAGAAAAACCACTTGAGTTACTTTTTTTCAAGCAGCATTCATATATTTTACGTAATCCGTATCCACCGCTGTAGTAGTGTATACGTTGACCTTGTAGGCATTATTTGCACACTGTTTTCTTCAACCCGCCATCTAGCTGTGTGACCTTGTTCACATTCTGTCTAAATATCCATAATATTATCGTCTCTAGAAAAACCACTTGAGTTACTTTTTTTCAAGCAGCATTCATATATTTTACGTAATCCGTATCCACCGCTGTAGTAGTGTATACGTTGACCTTGTAGGCATTATTTGCACACTGTTTTCTTCAACCCGCCATCTAGCTGTGTGACCTTGTTCACATTCTGTCTAAATATCCATAATATTACCGTCTCCAGAAAAAACACCGGAGTGACTTTTTTCAAGCAGCCATAATATATTTTACGTAATCCGTATCCACCGCTGTAGTAGTGTATACGTTGACCTTGTAGGCATTATTTGCACAGTGTTTTCTTCAACCCGCCATCTAGCTGTGTGACCTTGTTCACATTCTGTCTAAATATCCATAATATTATCGTCTCTAGAAAAACCACTTGAGTTACTTTTTTTCAAGCAGCATTCATATATTTTACGTAATCCGTATCCACCGCTGTAGTAGTGTATACGTTGACCTTGTAGGCATTATTTGCACACTGTTTTCTTCAACCCGCCATCTAGCTGTGTGACCTTGTTCACATTCTGTCTAAATATCCATAATATTACCGTCTCCAGAAAAAACACCGGAGTGACTTTTTTCAAGCAGCCATAATATATTTTACGTAATCCGTATCCACCGCTGTAGTAGTGTATACGTTGACCTTGTAGGCATTATTTGCACAGTGTTTCTTCAACCCGCCATCTAGCTGTGTGAGCTTGTTCACATTTTGTCTAAATATTGATAATATTATCGTCTCTAGAAAAACCACTTGAGTTACTTTTTTTCAAGCAGCATTCATATATTTTACGTAATCCGTATCCACCGCTGTAGTAGTGTATACGTTGACCTTGTAGGCATTATTTGCACACTGTTTTCTTCAACCCGCCATCTAGCTGTGTGACCTTGTTCACATTCTGTCTAAATATCCATAATATTACCGTCTCCAGAAAAACACCGGAGTGACTTTTTTCAAGCAGCCATAATATATTTTACGTAATCCGTATCCACCGCTGTAGTAGTGTATACGTTGACCTTGTAGGCATTATTTGCACACTGTTTTCTTCAACCCGCCATCTAGCTGTGTGAGCTTGTTCACATTTTGTCTAAATATTGATAATATTATCGTCTCTAGAAAAACCACTTGAGTTACTTTTTTTCAAGCAGCATTCATATATTTTACGTAATCCGTATCCACCGCTGTAGTAGTGTATACGTTGACCTTGTAGGCATTATTTGCACAGTGTTTTCTTCAACCCGCCATCTAGCTGTGTGAGCTTGTTCACATTTTGTCTAAATATTGATAATATTATCGTCTCTAGAAAAACCACTTGAGTTACTTTTTTTCAAGCAGCATTCATATATTTTACGTAATCCGTATCCACCGCTGTAGTAGTGTATACGTTGACCTTGTAGGCATTATTTGCACACTGTTTTCTTCAACCCGCCATCTAGCTGTGTGAGCTTGTTCACATTTTGTCTAAATATTGATAATATTATCGTCTCTAGAAAAACCACTTGAGTTACTTTTTTTCAAGCAGCATTCATATATTTTACGTAATCCGTATCCACCGCTGTAGTAGTGTATACGTTGACCTTGTAGGCATTATTTGCACACTGTTTTCTTCAACCTGCCATCTAGCTGTGTGACCTTGTTCACATTCTGTCTAAATACCCATAATATTACCGTCTCCAGAAAAAACACCGGAGTGACTTTTTTCAAGCAGCCATAATATATTTTACGTAATCCGTATCCACCGCTGTAGTAGTGTATACGTTGACCTTGTAGGCATTATTTGCACAGTGTTTTCTTCAACCCGCCATCTAGCTGTGTGAGCTTGTTCACATTTTGTCTAAATATTGATAATATTATCGTCTCTAGAAAAACAACTTGAGTTACTTTTTTTCAAGCAGCATTCATATATTTTACGTAATCCGTATCCACCGCTGTAGTAGTGAATACGTTGACCTTGTAGGCATTATTTGCACACTGTTTTCTTCAACCCGCCATCTAGCTGTGTGAGCTTGTTCACATTTTGTCTAAATATTGATAATATTATCGTCTCTAGAAAAACCACTTGAGTTACTTTTTTTCAAGCAGCATTCATATATTTTACGTAATCCGTATCCACCGCTGTAGTAGTGTATACGTTGACCTTGTAGGCATTATTTGCACAGTGTTTTCTTCAACCCGCCATCTAGCTGTGTGAGCTTGTTCACATTTTGTCTAAATATTGATAATATTATCGTCTCTAGAAAACCACTTGAGTTACTTTTTTTCAAGCAGCATTCATATATTTTACGTAATCCGTATCCACCGCTGTAGTAGTGTATACGTTGACCTTGTAGGCATTATTTGCACACTGTTTTCTTCAACCCACCATCTAGCTGTGTGAGCTTGTTCACATTTTGTCTAAATATTGATAATATTATCGTCTCTAGAAAAACCACTTGAGTTACTTTTTTTCAAGCAGCATTCATATATTTTACGTAATCCGTATCCACCGCTGTAGTAGTGTATACGTTGACCTTGTAGGCATTATTTGCACACTGTTTTCTTCAACCCGCCATCTAGCTGTGTGAGCTTGTTCACATTTTGTCTAAATATTGATAATATTATCGTCTCTAGAAAAACCACTTGAGTTACTTTTTTTCAAGCAGCATTCATATATTTTATGTAATCCGTATCCACCACTGTAGTAGTGTATACGTTGACCTTGTAGGCATTATTTGCACACTGTTTTCTTCAAACTGCCATCTAGCTGTGTGTATTATCGTTTCCAGAAAAACCAACTGAGTTTTTGTTGTTGTTGTTTTTTTAAAAATAATGCCAGGCAAAGGCAGGCCGCCACGCAGAGGCCGTGCTAGGGGCCGTGCTGCTATGCAATCCTGTGGCCCTAGCAAATTGCCCAGTTTTAAAAAGCCAATGACCCTGAACTCCCAAAATGCTGAAGAGGTAGTTGACTGGCTTACACAGCACACCCCATCCTCTACCGTTTCTAACTTTACCACAACATCCTCCTCATCCTCCACTGCTATGGCCACCCCACGTAACACTTCCTCCACCACCGGTGCCCCTTCTTCACTGGAGTCAGAGGAGTTATTTTCCCATGAGTTTCTTGAACTGAGTAATGCGCAACCATTATTGCCAGAAGAAGATGAAGGAGATGAGGACCTTACACCAGATTTAATTCTGGCAGAGAACACGATAGAGATGGACATAATGAGTGATGAGGAGGAGGTCCCCGCTGCTGCTTCCTTCTGTGATGTGTCAGAAGAAATTGATGCATCTGAGGAGAATGATGATGAGGAGATTGATGTTTTGTGGGTGCCTAGTAGAAGAGAGCAAGAGGAGGGTAGTTCAGATGGAGAGACGGAGAGTCAGAGAGGCAGTAGGAGAATAAGACTTAGAAGAAGCAGGGAGGACAGCCCGCAGGGATCAGTAGGGCAACAACATGTATCGGCACCTGTGTTCAGCCGGCCAACGCACCCGCCATTGCCGCCAATGCCGCCAACTTCTACTGTTACCGCCAGATCGCACACTTCCAAAAAGTCAGCAGTGTGGGATTTTTTTAATGTGTGTGCCTCTGACAAAAGCATTGTAATTTGCAATGAGTGCAGTCAGAAACTGAGCCTTGGTAAGCCCAACAGCCACATAGGTACAACTTCTATGCGAAGGCACATGAGCGGCAAGCACAAAGCACTTTGGGAGCAACACCTCAAAGGCAACAGGCAAACTAAAAGCCACACTCCTTCTGGTCCAGCATCTTACTGCTCTACCTCTGCTCTCCTTGACCCGTCTGAACCACCCTCCACTCCGCCTTCCACCTTGACCACCTGTTCCCATTCCCAGTCATCTGCCACCAGCCAAGTTTCTGTGAAGGCCATGTTTGAGCGTAAGAAGCCAATGTCTGACTGTCACCCCCTTGCCCGGCGTCTGACAGCTGGCTTGTCTGCACTCTTAGCCCGCCAGCTTTTACCATACCAGCTGGTGGACTCTGAGGCCTTCCGCAAATTTGTAGCAATTGGGACACCGCAGTGGAAGGTACCCAGCCGCAATTTTTTTTCTAAAAAGGGAATACCACACCTGTACCAACATGTGCAGAGCCAAGTTACCGCATCTCTGTCACTTAGTGTTGGGCCAAAGGTCCATATGACTACTGACGCATGGTCCTCCAAGCATGGTCAGGGCTGGTATGTCACCTACACTGCCCACTGGGTGAACTTGGTAATGGCTGGGAAGCAGGGAATGGGTAGCTCAACAACAACAGTGGAGTTGGTGTCACCGCCACGGATTGCACGCGGTTCTGCCACCACCTCTACTCCTCCATCGCTCTCTACCTCGTCTTCTTCCTCTTCTTCTTCTTACTCTGCTGCTGGGTCCTCCTTCTCCTCCTCCACACCTGTGCACCCCCAGCTCCCCCTAGGCTATTCGACGTGCCAGGTACGCCGTTGTCACGCTGTCTTGGGGATGACGTGCCTGGAAAGCAAAAACCATACCGGATCTGTACTCCTGTCATCTCTGCAGTCACAGGCCGATCGGTGGCTGACCCCACACCAACTGCAGATCGGAAAAGTGGTGTGTGACAATGGAAGCAATCTGTTGGCAGCGTTGAGACTGGGCAATTTAACACATGTGCCCTGCATGGCACATGTGTTAAATTTAATAGTCCAACGTTTTGTCTCCAAGTACCCAGGATTCCAGGACGTTCTCACCCAGTCCAGAAAGGTGTCGGCCCATTTCAGACGTTCCTACACAGCCATGGCACGCCTTGCTGACATTCAGCAGCGCTACAACATGCCAGTCAGGCGTTTGATTTCTGACAGCCAGACTCGCTGGAATTCAACGCTCCTTATGTTGGAACGTCTGCTGCAACAACAAAGGGCCGTCAACGAGTACCTTTTTGAACTGGGTGGTAGGACTGGATCTGCAGAGCTGGGGATTTTTTTCCCCCGTTACTGGGTGCTTATGCGCGATGCCTGCAGGCTCATGCGACCTTTTGAAGAGGTGACAAATATGGTCAGTCGCACCGAAGGCACCATCAGCGACCTAATACCCTTCGCTTTCTTCCTGGAGCGTGCCGTGCGACGAGTGACAGATGAGGCTGTAGATCAGCGTGACGAGGAGCTGGAAGCGCGCGATTTCTGGTCGGAATCACCAGAACGAACCCAGGCACCTGCTGCAACGCAGGGAGAGGTGCCAGAAGTGGAGTCAGAGGAGGAAGGTGGCTTTGTGGAGGAGGAGGACCAACAGGAGCAGGCTTCCCAGGGGGCTAGTGGTGACCTTTTGGGGACCCCTGGTCTTGTACGTGGCTGGGGGGAGGAGACCGTGGATGATGCAGTCCTTGATAATGAGGAAGCGGAGATGGATAGCTCTGCATCCAACCTTGTGAGAATGGGGTCTTTCATGCTGTCATGCCTGTTGAAGGACCCCCGTATCAAGAGGCTTAAGGAGAAGGACCTGTACTGGGTCGCAACGCTACTAGACCCTCGGTACAAGCATAAAGTGTCAGAAATGTTACCAACATACCACAAGTCCGAAAAGATGCGGCATTTACAAACCAGCCTGCAAAACATGTTGTACAATGCTTTTAAGGGTGATGTCACTTCAGGAACTCATCAACATTCCAGGGGCAGAGGTGCCAGTAATCCTGCCACGAGCGCACCTGCAAGGACAAAGCCCTTTGGCCAGTCTGTAACGTCAGACATGCAAATGTTTTTCTGTCCAAGGCAGCGCCACAACCCTTCTGGATCCACCCTCAAAGAACGCCTCGACCGGCAGGTAGCGGACTACCTGGCATTAACTGCAGATATCGACACTCTGAGGAGCGATGAACCCCTGGACTACTGAGTGTGCAGGCTTGATCTGTGGCCAGAGCTGTCACAATTTGCCATGAACCTCTTGTCTTGCCCAGCCTCAAGTGTGCTCTCAGAAAGGACCTTCAGTGCAGCAGGAGGGATTGTAACTGAGAAGAGAACTCGCCTAGGTCACAAAAGTGTCGATTACCTGACCTTTATTAAAATGAATGAGGGGTGGATCTCGGAGGGTTACTGCACGCCGGAAGACTTGTTCTGACTTCTATGCAGCTGTCCTTCTCTTCAAGCCTCATGACTCCACACACAGCTGTCCTTTAGCGTCCTCCTCCCTCCGCCACCGTTACAAACTAGGGTGCAAACCCTACTGGTTTAATTTTTTCTGGCCTCTGTGCTTCAGTGGCTGCAACCAAAAAAACTGGGCAAACAATGTCTACAAGGTCAACGTATGGCAAAAAATGACTATTTTCAGCATTTATATGGCATATTTTTTCTGGCAACTGTGCTTCAGTGGCTGCGACCAAAAAAATGCATATTTTCAGCATTTATATGGCATAATTTTTCTGGCCTCTGTGCTTCAGTGGCTGCAACCAAAAAAATTTATATTTTCAGCATTTATATGGCATAATTTTTCTGGCCTCTGTGCTTCAGTGGCTGCAACCAAAAAATTTATATTTTCAGCATTTATATGGCATAATTTTTCTGGCAACTGTGCTTCAGTGGCTGCGACCAAAAAAATGACTATTTTCAGCATTTATATGGCATATTTTTTCTGGCCTCTGTGCTTCAGTGGCAGCGGCCAAAAAAACTGGGCAAACAATGCCTACAAGGTCAACGACGTTGACCTTGTAGGCATTGTTTGCCCAGTTTTTTTGGCCGCAGCCACTGAAGCACAGAGGCCAGAAAAAATATGCCATATAAATGCTGAAAATAGTCATTTTTTGCCATACGTTGACTCAACGTATATGGCAAAAATGACTATTTTCAGCATTTATATGGCATATTTTTTCTGGCAACTGTGCTTCAGTGGCTGCGACCAAAAAAACTGGGCAAACAATGCCTACAAGGTCAACGTATGGCAAAAAATGACTATTTTCAGCATTTATATGGCATATTTTTTCTGGCAACTGTGCTTCAGTGGCTGCAACCAAAAAAACTGGGCAAACAATGTCTACAAGTAGGGATGTAGCGAACCGCCGCCGATGTGTTCGCGAACGCCGTTCGCGAACACCGGCATAATTTGCGAACTGTTCGCGAACTGTTCGCGAACTTCGATCATCCGAAAATCGTTCGATTCGAACGATCGAAGGATTTTTAATCGTTCGATCGAACGATTTTCGTTCGAATCGAACGAAAATCGTTCGATTTTAGCGATCGAATGGTCGAATGGGCGACCGATTTTGACGCGAACGCCTATTGGCGAACGTCGCGCGACGTTCGCGAACTTGCGGCGGACGCGAACAGTCGAAGTTCGCGCGAACTAGTTCGCCGGCGAACAGTTCGCTACATCCCTATCTACAAGGTCAACGTATGGCGAAAAATTACTATTTTCAGCATTTATATGGCATATTTTTTCTGGCAACTGTGCTTCAGTGGCTGCGTCCAAAAAAACTGGGCAAACAATGCCTACAAGGTCAACGTATGGCAGTTGTTTAAAGAGAACAGTAGATTACTAGCCAGCAAAGCTACCTAAGCTAAAATGTCCCTCAAATCCCTGCAGACTTCTGTCCCTCCAATACAGAGCAGTATCAAGCAGATTACTAGCCAGCAAACTTACTATCATCTGTCCCTGAAATCACTGACAGCTCTCCCCCTACACTATCTCTTCCAAGCACACACAGGCAGATTTTTCAGATACATTTTTGCCCTTGATCCCCCTCTGGCATGCCACTGTCCAGGTCGTTGCACCCTTTAAACAACTTTAAAATCATTTTTCTGGCCAGAAATTTTTTTTTTAGATGTTAAAGTTCGCCTTCCCATTGAAGTCTATGGGGTTCGCGAACCGTTCGCGAACCGCTCGCATTTTTGCGCAAGTTCGCGAATATGTTCGCAAACTTTTTTTCCGACGTTCGCTACATCCCTACCCCTAAGGCAGCATGCCCAAGCCCTCCATCTGTACCTGCAGCCAACAATGAGCCCAGCCAGAGTGACTTCTCTCTGAAAAAGATTAATCTTAGGGCAAGACCATAGATAGTGAAAGAAGCTCACACTTGGGGCAATAGGGCTGAAGTCCGGTAGAATTTTCTTTTATAAAGAGTTTCCCATAGCCAAGAAAGACAAGTTTGAACTGTCGAATCCTACAACTTTATGCTAAAATCAGGTTATTATAATCATGTATAGACTTTACCGAATCAGAAGGGGCACACTATGTTATAAAAACTTTTAGGGAAAGGGCACACAGGCAGATTAGTCACCCTGGCGTTGCTTCGTCGCCCGAAGTTGCCACACGAGGAAGCTTCGGGTGACTTAGGAAAACGAAGCGCCGTGAGTGCCATCCCGCTGACGCTTTTTCATTATAGCAGGTGGGAAGGCAGTTCGGGAAGATTGTCGCCCAGAAGAAGAGGAGATTTGACGCCGGGGCGACTAATCTCCCCGAATCTGCCTGTGTGCCCTTACCCTTAGTAACGGTTGTGAGTCTGACTCATAAACATTCCAGAGCTTTTTTTTGAAAGAGAGTCAACTTTTAATTTAGAGGGGGTTCCATGAATTCCACCAAAGCTTCAGCTAACCAATGGTCAGAGAGGATAAGGTTATTCTTATCATGGATCAGAGACGCTAATGATTTCCTTAGAGTTCATGTCATGTCAGCCATACTAAAACAGGGCAGATCGTAGTGAGTTTGAGATCTCATCCTTTATGAACTGCGTCTGCCGGACACAGTGTCACTGAATCAGACACATCCATATTTAGTTGCCACTGTAACAGAGAAGACTGGGCCTACATTCTACTGTTGCAGGAAGAAAGAACTCTTATGCATATTCCACTGGAACACTCATATTCAGATGTCTCCAGAGGTTAAAGTATAATTGACCAACAGAGCATCATCACTTTTTGTTGAGGTGGTCATTTTTTATATTCTATTTAATTGCCATAACACTAAAGTGTTGTCTGAATATATTTATCATTCATTTTCTTTCACTGTCTGGACTTATTATGTTGTTTAACAGAATGTTACCAATTCATTATGACCTTTAGGGCTTTAGCACACGGGCAGTTTCGGGGAGATTTAGTCGCCTGGCGACTAATCGCCTCTTCTGCGGGGCAACAATCTCCCCGAACTGCCTTCCCCCTGCTATAAGGAGAAAACAACATTGTGAGGCAACTTCGGGTGACTCCGGAAATTGAAGCGCCGCGATTGAATGGGCTCTGGCATTTTCTCATTATAACAGGGGGAAGGCAGTTTGGGGAGATTGTCGCCCCGCAGAAGAGAGGATTAGTCGCCAGGCGACTAAATCTCGCCAAATCTGCCTGTATGCTAGCTCCCTTAATGCAAATGTCATTTGTGCCAGTCACATCAAAGATTTAGCTGTTGACCGTGCCCTAGTTTAATTAATTCAGTGAAGAGAAAAAAAAAACCCTAGGTATACAGGCAAGTCCATGTCATTAGCATACAGTGT